>NW_025191396.1:0-3518 GCF_004010195.1 Chiloscyllium plagiosum
GCTTGTTTAGTCACAATTGTGGAAGCTAACAGTTAAAAGCAGAACGTCGTCCCTTCAGATCACCTCGAGCCTGCTGTACCATTCTGTAAGGTCATGGTTGATTCTATTGTCTTTCAAATATCACATGTCTTTCTGCCTCAAATAACCTTCTAATTCTTCTGTCGACAAGAATCTGATTACTTGCAAAACCCTCCAACCTCTGTCGCCTTCCGAGGACAGAAAGGTCAACAGTCAACAGTGGAAAGAGGGAGAGAGGTATTTCAACTCCATCTTGTAATAAAGGACAGCAATCTACTGACTCTCTTCATTAAGATCTGTCCCAAAAACTGCTTGGGACTTGTGCGCCTGAAGATGTGAATACCTTGGCATATTGGAGTGGGTGTTGAAGTCATATTTGTTCCTCTTAACATTTGAATCCAGGCTGTTCAAATGCATTTTTCTCACCTTATGTTCCAATTGCGGGATGTTTGCTCACTTGTTCAACTTATCCTTGTGAGTCTGCATCCTCCTTCTGCCTTCGTCCCCGTATATCTTGATGCCATTTGCAAGTTTTATTGCCGCATGCTCTCTCCCCCATTTAAATCCATTAAAAAAAAGGTTTCAGCCCTCTGCTTCCACGTGTTTACTTTTTGTCATGCACCATCCAGACATTTTTTGTTTGCCCTTTGTGCTTAAGTGTTTATAAACGTATCGAACGTTTTGGGACAGTCCTTGTTAGCTGTCAGATTTTTCTCATAATTCCTCTTTGTTTCTCTATTATGAATTTTCACCCTCAGTTTGAATCTTCTCTCTTCCATTTGTTTTTCAATTGCATTTCCTCCCTAACACGTATCATTAACCCACATTTCGGCCGTTATCTTGTCTCCTTGATCAAACGAGGTGATGTGCGTTTATTTGTCCGATCTTTCGAATGTACGAAAATATAACTTAATCACAACTTGGTCATCTCCTCTTTAAAGTTAGCTCATTGCTTAGTTGCAGTCTCTTCGACCAACATGTCATTGCAGTATTTCTGGCTCCCTTACTCACCCAGTTGAAGATGTAACTCTGCCAGGTCTAACTCTGCATTAAGCAATGTTCTCTACTATCAACTGAGCCACCTGATATGATGATCATTGTAACCTAGATATATTCCCACATGATCCATTTGGCCCACCTTATTGCCAAGAATCCAAGTATCTTTATTGGTACCAGATGGATTTTGTTGACTATGAGATCCTTGATTTATGCTGTTAACATGGGCACAATGAGGATGCTCTCGAGATCAAATTAACAGACGATTTAGATTTTCCCCAGTTCAGGGTATTGGCTCTGAGTTGGCTGGCTATAACTAGTGAACTGTTCACAAGAAAATAAAGGATTACCTGCTGACGGGATAACGGTCTCTGTGCAGTTATTTCACTAATAGTGTATCAATTCTTCTTGGACTGGACACATGCTGATGTCGGAGCTCTCCTGTACACAGTATCAGTCACTTCTCTGTCTCTCTCTCTCCCTCTCTGCGACTGTAATTGTTCAAATCTCCGTCTGGGTGATTATTATAATAACTTTAAAATTTTGGATTTCTCCCTAATTCCTATGCAGGATTTTTTTAATGTGCATCCCGCTCAAAAGTTTATCAAACAATGTAATTGCACCTTTCTTATTCCTTCAAGCTTCTCTAATTGATTATGTCATTGAAAAGTGTGGAACCGCTTTTCGCCCCAGCACTTAAACGACATCCTTTACAAGCAGGGCAAATATTCCTCCTTTTCTCTGTTCCCTATCTTTGCTGAGCAACTTGTACCAGTTATGTTTCATAACCAATACTGCTCTTTACGCCTCTGTCTATTGTATGTGTGCATTGTGAACTGTAATCCAAAGTATACCTTGTTGGACACCATATATGTGGACAGTCAATGTTGCCCAAGCTGTGGGTTATTCACAGTAATATATTGTATTGAGTATTTGTAGCTCGGGCCAACTGATATTTGGATTCTCAGCAGCATGCAGCCTATGAGTTGTACTCAGTAAAACAATGTCTGCAGATTTATAACAGCGACAGTGTGGGAGACTAACGTTTGGACATTTAGCAGTGTACAACCGACGTGTTGTCCATACTGATGCATTGTTTACCGTGTGAAAGACTGGCATTCTTCACTCATCTGTGTGTAGACCATGTGCATTGAACAGAAGAGGGCACAATGAGATGCTGGAAACTTTGCCGCCTTTAACTGGGATAATCCAGCTTGTGATGAACTCTAAAACACTGAATGGAATCTTTTAACCAGTGAGGTTCATGTCAGAGGCAAATATTTAACTCACTGAGCAACTGTACAACAGTTAGAAATTGTTTTCCCCTCACAAAGTTGAAGCGGAAATATTTCTGCTAATTGTGTGCACTTCCAGATGTTTAGCCTGCTCCTGTCTCCCTGAGGAGAGTTAGTCTCCAAATAATTTTCACCCACTGGGTTACTCTTAAGGATATAACAATAACAGGCAAGTTACTGAGGGCTCATGTGGTGCTTTCGAAGTGTTGGTATTTTTTTATCCAAGTGGACTGGTTTCATCTCCTCCATGTCCTCATCAGACACAGGAAGCAGAAATCCAAATGAACCAAGAACAAAGACCAAAGAAAAGTTAGAGCCCAAGAATAGGTCCTTCGGCCCTCCAAGCCTGAGCCAATTCAAATGTACTGTCTAAACCTGTCGCCCAATTCCTAAGAATCTGTAGCCCTCTGTTCACACCTACTCATGCATCTGTCCAGACGCAGCGTAAACGAATCAACTGCGCCCGCCTCTTCCACCTTGGCCAGCAACGCGTTCCAGACACCCACCACCCTCTGCATCAAGTACTTGCTTCGTGTATCCTCTTAATCTTTTCACCTATCACCTTGAAAACGTGACATCTGGTTATTGGACCCTTTGCCCTGGGAAAAAGGCTTATCTTTATCTACCCTGTGTATACCCTTCATGATTTTGTAAACCTCAATTAGGTCGCCCCAAAATCTCCTTTTTTCTAATGAGATTGAATCTAACGTACTCAACCTCTCTTCATAGCTGGCACCTTCCAGACCAGGCAATATCCTCGTAAACCTTCTCTGCACTGTCACCAACGCGTCGTCACCGATTTGGTAATGTGATGACCAAAATTATACACAGGATTCGAAATGCGGCCGAACCAATGTCTTGAACAATTTTAAAATGACCTGCAAAATCTTATACTCAACACACCATCCGTAGGCAAGCATACCATATGCCTTTTTGACCACTGTATCCACCTGTGCAACAACCTTCAGGGTACACTGGATCTGCGCTCCCAGATCTCTCTGCTCATCAACTTTTCACATCGCTGTTCCATTCACTGTATAATTCGCTCAAGAATTAGACTTGACTAAATGCATCACCTCACATTTGTCTTGATTGCAACTTCTACGGCCAACTCTCCTGTCTATCTGTATTGTCCTGTAGTCTTTGTCAGTCCCTTCTGCTTTCTGCTACTCCAGTAATCTTCGTGTCATCTGCAGACTTGCTGATCAT
>NW_025191397.1:0-3519 GCF_004010195.1 Chiloscyllium plagiosum
AGACTACACAGATAAACTGCTCTATGTTGTTCCACCTGGATCCATTGCTCGTGGTACATGTGTTTATTTAACTTGGATTACAGAAGTTGAGAAGGGAAAGCGGATGGTTCGTGCCAAGTCTCAACGAAATAACTTATGTCTCCGAGAAGACAGATTTTTGTTTCGATGGAGATTAGAAACTGGTCGGAATGGCTAACTCTTTCAGGAGTAAGGTTTTGTGGCTGCTGACAGATTTGTGAACAGTGCAGATTCGCACAAAAAACATATTGAGACAGTGAGAGTTCATTCAGAGCCTGAAGCTGCCTCTCAACCAACATGGGGCTCCGGGCAGGTATGTGAACTATTGGGAATCAAATATCATGGCGAAATGTAATGTTTCACGTGATCATTGTCTTTTTCTTGACAATATGAGTGTTAGTGCCTAATCTTCAAGATTAAATGTAAAGGCCTGTTATTCACTCTCACCGCCTCATTTTCCTCACACTTTCCTCACAGTACCATCATCCCAGGAATAAGTCTAGTGAAACTATTTCGAACTATTTCAGTCGCAATGAAATCATTCCTTATAAAGGAGAGAGAATCTGTACTCAGTGGCCGAAAAACTGTCCAAGCAACACATTACAACTGCAGGAAGATGAATGTACTTCAACACTTCAATCATTTTATAATGAAGGACAACATACCACTTACTGTCCTGATTAATTGCTGGCACATGTGAATTATGTATGTGATATCTGCATTTCCAAATCTCTCATGTTTTAATGAATTCAAAATGAAAAGGACATTTTTGCTCACATTCAAATGATTTATTTGACTTGTGAGCAGCTGTGCTCCAAGCACTGATACATGGGATACCCGATGGGCAATGACTTTTAGTCCAGAGCAGAATCTTACACGCTATATTCTCCCCATTGTCCAATTCTCAATCCATGTAGTATATTCACCCTTTACTCAAGGACTCTAACGTTCTTCACTTACCTGTCAAAAGCTTCCTGAAAATTCAAATACACTGTTCCCATTGGTTCTCATTTGTCGATGTCACGTTCTTCCTTATCCGTCAAAAGCCTCCTAAAAATCCAAATACACTGTTCCCATTGGTTCTTATTTGTCGATGTCACAATCAACATCCTCCACAAACACCAAGTGATTTATCAAAAACGATCTCCCTTTGTAAAATCTAGGCTGACTCCGCAAATCATATCATTATCCTCCAAAATCTAGTTATTATGAATTACTAAAAAATTCCAATATTTCCCCTCACATCTGAGATCGATTTATTCATCAGTTGGTAATCTGTTTTCTCTCTCTCTCTCCTGTTTTAAATATTTGTGGTCGCAGTAGCTACTTCAAAGTCTGCAGTATCCTTTCCACCACATAAATGCTATGACAAACTTTACCCTCCTTCAAAGATTTAAGGAATTGACTGTACAGAATCTGGCCATTCTGTATTTGCTATCGAAAGAGCTACCCAGCAAGCACAACTCTCCAGTTCTGACTCTGTGGCCATCTCAGTTCATAACACATTTAGTCCAGCAACGTACCAACGTTCAATACAATGAGCTTTGTTTTCGCCAGTCACCATGTTCCCTAACATTTCGGGAAGATTTTCTATTCCTTCCTCTGTGGAGACAGAACCCAGATGGAGATGGCCTCTGTCACCTTGGGAGTACATGAGAGTATCGCACTCTGGCAAAATGGATGCTTCACGCACTCCTGCCTGGAAAGTTCCAGAATCAAAACAGTTGATGGGCATTTTGAGTATTGTCCTCTTCCTGCTGTGAGATTACATTTTATGCTGGAGCAGGTTTTGCAGCTCTGTGACCTCATTGTTGAAATTAACTTTGCACATTGAAAAGTTTCAACATTTGGAAATATTTGTGGAAATCTCAGAAAGGATCGTGTAGTGTCCTGCTCCTTCCTATGCAGTCTCTACAGACCCAGACTCTCTCCAAAATGCAATGCCAAACCTTGTCCAGAGTGGGAACACCAGATCTTCAGGTTTCCCTAAATAATTGTAGTAGCTGATAACACAAACCCAAGAAAACAATGCAGAGAACCTCCTCTCACTTTCCAGTGACGGGTATAAGTCAAATCTCTGTACGCATGTCACACCCACTCAGAGTTAAGAAATGGCTTTCTCTCCTCAGTTTCTATTCCTGGCTGAAAAATCATTGCAGCTCTGCACAGTCCCTGCGAACTGAAATATTACCGGTTCTGTTCTCCATGGAAGTAGTTGACAAAGTAACTGAAAACATTTCTGCACCTCAGCCACAATAACAGCAACACTAACATTACTAGTGTAGATGCTCTGGAACTGATGGTCTATTGCTATTATCTCCAGACTATTAATCCAGGGACCCAGCTAATGATTCAGACCTGGACTTGAATCCCGCCACATCAAATGGTGGAATTTGAATTCAATGTAGTATTTGAGTTAGCACTCTAATGAAAGATCACCAATTGTCAAATAAAAACAAGCAAATGCCCCCCTTATATCCTTCGTGGAAGGAAATCTGTTTTCTTCACGTGGTCAGGCCTACATGTGACACCAGACCCAAAGTAATGTGATTGACTCTCAATTGCCCTTTAAAATGGCCAAGCCAGCCATTCAGTTATATCACTACAAGATCTCAAAGAAATGAAAGCAGACAGATCGAAGCACTAGCAGCCTACAGCATGTGGACTGCATTGGTTCAAACAGGAAGCTCACCAACAACTTCTCGTGGGCAACCCGGAAAGTGAAATATATACTGGCCCAGCCAGTGACACCCATATCTCATTATTGAATAAAAGAAGATGACCAAACTCATTGAAGAGAGACAGAGGAGACATACCTCGTTTTAAGCAGGGACTTGGATATATATCTCCATCGGCATGATACTCCGGAATATGGGAAAAGATAATAAAAATCAACGAGATTAATATCACATTTTATTTCCATACCAACGGTTTATCAAGAATTCCTTTGTTTGATTCTTTTTCTCTATCTCTCTCTTTCTCCATATATTCACCTCAACTCCACAGACGCATATTACACTATTTCCCAGCTGCTTTCAGATCTGCTGCATGGTGAGTGGACTCAAAATGTTAACTTTGTTTTTCTCTCAACAGAAGCTGCCAAACCTGTTCCATTTCCCCAGCACTTTGTGTCTTTTTGATTCAGATCTTCAGTAGCTTTCTTTGTTTGATTTAATGTTTATTTTCGTATTTCATGGGATGTCAGCATCACTGCCAAGGGCAGCGTTTGATGACTATCACTAATTGCCCTTAATTGTGACCATTGCGCAAGGTAGTACAGACCCAAGCACATTGTTGTGGGTCTGAAATCACTCTCAATCCAGACCTGGTAGCGATGTTAGATTTCATAGAACATAGAACATAGAAGAATACAGCGCAGTACAGGCCCTTTGGCCCTCGATGTTGCGCCGATCCAAGCCCACCTAACCTATACTAACCCACTATCCTCCATATACCCGCTTAAATGCTCATAAAGAGGGAGAGTCCACCACTGCTACTGAC
>NW_025191398.1:0-3519 GCF_004010195.1 Chiloscyllium plagiosum
GAAATGGCACATGGAGCTTAATCCAGGTAACCCGGGTAAGTGCGAGGTACTGCACTTTGGGAGATCAAATGTTAAGGTAAAGTATCCAGTTAATGACAGGACCCTGAACTTCATTCATGGACAGAGGGATCTTGGGAGTCATATCCATAATTCCCTCAAAGTGGCCACACACGCATAAAAGATGGTGGAGAAGGTATAATATATGCTTGCCTTTATTAGTCGGGGAATTGAATAGAAGAGTGAGGATTTCATGTTGCAGCTTTATCACACTTTGATTACACATAAAAGTGGATAAATCCCCAGGATCTGATGAGGCACACCCTCGGACGCTGTGCAGAGGCAAGGAAGTTATTGCTGGGCCTCTTCCTGAGATATATGTATCATCGATAGTCACAGGTAAGGTGCCGGAAGACTGGGGTTTGGCTAACATGGTGTCACTATTTAAGAAAGGTGGTAGGGACAAGCCAGGGAACTGTAGATCGGAAAGGTGGTAGGGACAAGCCAGGGAACTGTAGATCGGGAGGCTGATGTCAGTGATGGGCATTTTGTTGGAGGGCATTCTGAGGGACAGGATACACATGTATTTGGAAAGGAAAGGGCTGATTAAGTACAGTCAACATAGCTTTGTGCATGGGAAATCATGTCTCTTAATTGAGTTTTTCGAAGAAGTAACAAAGTGGATTGATGAGGGCAGAGCAGTAGAGATGATCTATGTGGACTTTAGTAAGGCGTTCGACAAGGCTCCACACAGCATGGTTCAATCTCATGGAATAGAGGGAGAACTAGCCATTTGGATATAGAACTGGCTCAAAGGTAGAAGACAGAGGGTGGTGTTGGAGGGTTGTTTTTCAGAGGGGAGACCTGTGACCAGTGGAGTTCCACAAGGACCAGGCTGGGTCCACTACTTTTCGTCATTTGTATAAGTGATTTGGATGTGAGCATTAGAGGTACAGTTAGTAAGTTTGCAGATGACACCAAAATTGGAGGTGTAACAGACAGTGAAGAAGGTGACCTCAGATTACAACAGGATCTTGACCAGTTGGGCCAATGGGCTGAGAAGTGGCAGATAGAGTTTAATTTAGATAAATGCGAGGTGCTGCATTTTGGGAAAGCAAATCTGAGCAGAAAGTATACACTTCATGGTAGTGTCCCAGGGAGTGTCGCTGAAAAAAGAGACCTTGGAGCGCAGGTTTATAGTTCCTTGAAAGTAGAGTCACAGGTCGATAGGATGGTGAAGAACTTGTTCAGTATGCTTTCCATGATTGGTCAGAGTATTGAGTACAGGAGTTGAAAGGTCAGGTTGTGGCTGTACAGGACATTGGTTAGGCCACTTTTGGAATGTTGTGTGCAATTCTGGTCTCCTTCCTATTGCAAGGATGTTGTGAAACCTGAAAGGGTTCAGAAAAGATTTACAAGAATGTTGCCAGGGTTGGAAGATTTGAGGTCTCGGGAGAGGTTGAACAGGCTGGGGCTGTTACTCCTGGAGCATCAGAGACAAAGGCATGACCTTACAGAGGCTTATAAAATCATGAGGAGCATGGATCGGGTAAATAGACAAAGTCTTTACCCTGGGTTGAGGGAGTCCAGAACTAGAGGGCGTAGGTTTAGAGTGAGAGGGGAACGATATAAATGAGACCTTAGGGGCAACTTTTTCTGCCTTGGAATATATTATCTATCCTTATTAATTCATCACCATTCGGTTTTACTGAAGAGTTCTGGCAAATTTATATACAGGTTTCATAGGAACACAAAGAGGCCATTCCGCCCCTCGAGCCTGTTCAGCCTCCTGTTAAGATGGTCATTGATCTGTGGTCTCTCCTCATTTGCCAACCTTGATCCCATACCCCTTGATAGTCCTTGGCTTAATTAAAAAAATACTATCTCAGATTTAAATGTAACAATGAAATTGGAATGGCCCGCCGTTTGAGGAAGAGATTCCCAAACCCTGTCACTCTTCGCCTGTCCGAGTTCTCTTCCTTTACCCAGTCACCGGCGATCCTCCTGGTCTGGAGCGGCTCCAGCCTGATATAAAACGGTGCCATCCTCATCGTCACGGTGACCAGCCATCCCTCTCCCTTCACCAGCTGCTCACCATCTCACAGTATCCTCCAGTTTTAAACATAATCTGACCTATTATTTTTACTTCCAAAGTAGATAATCTCACAATTACTAAAATTGTACTTTATCTACCAGTCTCTGGCCCACTCACTTAACCGATTTCAATCTCTCTGCAGATCCACCACATCCACTGCAGTTTGCCTTTCCACGCAATTTAGTGCAATCAGCATTGATCTCTAAGTAGTCCTCAGTATCTAAGGAAGGGTATGCTGGACTTGGAGACTGTACAGAGGGGGTTTACAGGAAAGATTCTGAGGATGAAGGGTATTGGTGTATGAGGAGAGGTTTGGGATTCTGAGTCTATACTCGATAGAGTTTAGAATAATGAGGGGCAATCTGACTGAAACCTCGAGAATACTGAGAGACCTGAACAGAGTGAAGATGAGGAAGATGTTACTGAGAGACCTGTACAGAGTGAAGATAAAGAAGATGTTACAGAGAGAACTGTACAGAGTGAGGATGAAGAAGATGTTATTGAGAAACCTGTACAGAGTGAAGATGGAGAAGATGTTAGGGAGAGACCTGTACAGAGTGAAGGTGAAGAAGATGTTACTGAGAGACCTGCACAGAGTGAAGATGAGGAAGATGTTATGAGAGACCTGTACAGAGTGAAGATGAGGAAGATGTTACTGAGAGACCTGTACAGAGTGAAGATGAGGAAGATGTTACTGAGAGACCTGTACAGAGTGAAGATGGAGAAGATGTTTCTGTGAGTATCAGAGACAAGACCCCGTGGACACAGCCTCACAGTGAAGGGATGACCCTTTGGAACGGAGATGAGGAGGAATTTCTTCAGTCAGATGGTGGTGATTCCGTGACACACATTGCTGCAAAAGGCTGGAGAGCCCAAGGTATGGAGTGTATTTAACACCGAGATGGCTAGGTTCCCGATTGGTAAGGGAATCAAGGTTCACAGGGTGAAGGCAGGATTTGATTTGATTTGATTCACTGTTAACACACATATTTAGGTACAGATATAAGCTAGAGAGATCCATTCAGCAATCTAATAGCAGCTGGGAAGAAGCTGTTCTTGAACCTGTTGGTTATGTGTATCTTAGCTTTTGTATCTACTACCTGAGGGAAGAGATTGGAAGATTGTGTACCCGGTGGAGCGGTGTGTTTACTGATGTTGGCTGCCTTTCCACAGCAACGAGAAATGTCGGGGTTGAACAGTCCCATGCAGCCTCCACAGGCTCCGCTAAACTTGGGGCAGATGGTGGTCATGGGAGCACATTGCACACCTTTGGACTTTATATCCCTTTTTCAGACTACAATTGGGTCACTGAGCACAGTTCTGGCCTCTACACAACTTTGTTAGCTCACACCTGACTCTGCACCATTGTTAATCTCCATGTATCATGGACAGAGTAAATTTGGATCATTGTGTGCAGTTCTGGCATT
>NW_025191399.1:0-3519 GCF_004010195.1 Chiloscyllium plagiosum
AATGAAAACATATCTGTCACGATGAAACTTCCAGTCAGCCTCTTGTCTGTTCAGCCATTGAATGGGATCATCGCTGATTCTGTAAATTTCAACATCAGTTTCCTGCTTGTCCTCCATAAATCATGACAAACTCGAGCATAATGGCAACATCAAATAGAGTCAGAGAGATGTACAGCATGGAAACAGACACTTTGGTCCTACTTGTTCATGCTGACCAGATATCCCAACCCAATCTAGTCGCACCTGCCATCACCAGGTCCATATCCCTCCAAACCCTTCCTATTCGTATATCCATCCAAATGCCTCTTAAATGTTGCAATTATACCAGACTCCATCACTTCATCTGGCAGCACATTCCATGCACTTACCACTGTCTGTGTGAAAACGTTGCCCTATCGGTGTCATTTCTATCTTTCCCCTTTCACCCTTAACCTATGCCCTCTAATTTTGGACTCACAGACCCCAGGGAAAAGACTTTTTCTAGTTATCCTATCTATGACCCTCATAATATTGAAAACCTCGAATAAGTCACCCCTCAGCCTCCCACGCTCCATGGAAAACAGCCCCAACCTCTTAAGTCTCTCCCTATATCGCAAATCCTCCAATCCTGGCAAAATCCTCATAATTATTTTCGGAACCCTTTCAAGTTTCCTTCAGTCTTTCTGATAGGAAGGAGACAAGAATTGCACGCAATATTCCAACAGTGGCCTAACCAATGTCTTGTACAGCCGCAACATGACCTCCCAACTCATGTACTCAATACTCTGACCAATAAATGAAAGCATACCAAACGTCTTCTTCATTATCCTATGTACCTGCGACTCCACTTTCAAGGATCTATGAACCTGCACTCCAAGGTCTCTTTGTTCAGCAACACTCCCTTAGAACTTACAGTTACGTGTAAAATTCCACTCCACTGGTCACGGTGCTCCAGTCAGAAAAAAACAACCCTCCAGCTCCACTCTCTGTCCTCTCCCATTGAGCTATTTATATACTGTTAATTTATGGAAGTTTAATTTGCTTCCATGACTTGCATGGGTTTTCAGGAAATTTAATAACATGACACGAGCTGAAAATCGCTTGCTGCAATTTAACCAAATACGCAGTCAGTCTTTTGAAAAAGTCAGAAAAAAAAAATTACTTGCATTTCTTTCTGCACGGATTCCCCTCCACGAGCTGAATCTTTGCAACATTTTCCCTTATTATTGAGAGATTTCCCTGGGACAGATATTAACTCAATCTACACGCATGGGTCGTGCTAAATACTACTTTAATTTAGATTAAAGTTATTGAGTATCCTTTCTCCCAACTTGTTGTCTCATTGCTCCGTGCTCCTTATCAATACAATCTGCTCCAGGTAAGGTTTGAACTTCCAGCCTGCTGTCACAATGCCTCCTGCTTTATGCCATTAGAAGCTGCTCCATTTGAGATGCAGGTCCCAACCTGATATCACAATGCTCCCTGCTCCATGTCAATAGAAGGTACAACAGGTGAGGTTGGAGCCCCAGCCCCGGCATTTCATGCACCTTTATACCGTCACAGCGGGCTCATCCTCATGCCCATTTCCAGTTTGATCTTCACTGTGCGCCACTCAGTCTCTCTTAGTTTAGCCCTGGGAACACGAAATTATATGATATTCAGCAACACTGGTTACTTATGCGGAATATCACACTTCTCCATTTCATAAATCAGAATTCACACCAACGCATTTTCAAAGATTTCCCTCCCTTCCATGGTCACTAACCCTCCTTTACATCGCTCCTGCCATTTCACTGAGGCATTCCATAATCTAACGCACATATCGACACCATTCTGTCTGTGCTGCTGCTGTCACTCTTGATGGTTAAACGAGTCCCATTCCATCATCGGGAACTTGAAACCAGTCGATCCATTTCAATCCCGGTGGTTGTGAAATCAATCATCATGTCGGAGCCTTTACTGTCATGGACCAGAGATTATGTGTGAACAATTCGTCTTGATTTCCTGCCAATAAGCCAGTATGGAACCTCACTTGCTACGTTTCCATTAATGCCACAGACGTTTATCTTTTAACCAGTTTTCCATGGTAAAATAAACACACAGCATGCCAACCATCCTAGTCTGATTCTTGTGCTCAGTGGCTTTCAGTCTGATGTTTAGCTGACTGGTTTGTGATCTCTACTACCATGATGCTCTCCCGACGCCATTCCTCCTATTGTGCCGCTTTTGTTGGTCTTGCCAGGACTGATCAAAACAGTGTTATTGAAATCACTTCAAAAATCATTTCGCATTACAATGACACACTGCATCGGAGTTGTGAAAATACCCTATTATTCCTACCCTTTTATTTGATCATTATTGAGAGATTAACTGCCATTAGCTCCACTATACCACTAAGTTGTTCGGGGCTCTGTGGCACTCTTCCAGCAGAAGAACTGCATTGATTGTTCCTTCGCTGAATTTTTACAGTCGCGTTAGATGTACAATTTGAATCATCATTCCTCAGAACTACAATTTGTCTTTCGACCAAAATCGCCCGCCTTTTCATTTAAAGTCTCCTCTAATGATAACAAAGGAGGGAAAATAAGAGTTTCAGCAGCAGATGAACTGAGATTCGGCCGAGTTATCAATTGTCAGCGTGTGGAGCACATGTGATCGTGGTAATAATAAGTTTCAACAGCGCAACCCAGCAGCGTTCATGCAAACATTTATTTGGTGTTAGCTGCACAAATTGCGAGAGTAATTCCAGAGTAGTTCCATTTCACAACCTGTCGTTTTGTTTTTGGCTTGTCTTTTTCTCCTATTGGTCTGCCTTGATGGCAATAACTTTGACTTACGTTCAAAATGCATGCCTTTCTTATACCCCCAAATCGGATTATCTCATTGGTTCGATGTTGGCAGAATAATAAATTCGAAATCGATTGGTTAAATTTAAATTGTCGTCAAAATAGCAACCAACTCAAGCATCTATTTCACACCAAATGTTGCATATTTTCAATTTTCCAGTAAACTCTGAGACTGCTCTCGTCAGCTGTCAGTGCAGAACAACATTCTACCTCTTTTAAAGGTACAGTACACACTTTTAACTTCATAACACTCTGGAATTCCACATCAGGCCCAGCACAAACAAAACCAGAAATACAAACGTCAAACAAAGGACAGTTATAAGTGAATAAGTGAGCAGTAAAATGTGCCATGTCACAGTAAAAATGAAACAGTGGATAGAGAAAAATAATGTACTTGCCAGCGCACAGAAAGTAGTCAAGTATTTTGCAGGAATCGGCATCATAGGCATGAGAATGAATTGATCTAATTTTTTTAGATAACATGGTGATGTGGTAGAACTCCATATTAACGCCAAGAGCAGTAGGCTGCAGTGTTTAGTGAAATGCGACCCTGCTTCAGACTCTCTAATTCAGTGTAAAATCCATATCTGGCAGTGGGGGAGTAAGGAACGTTCGAGAACAGAGAGCAGAAATAGAGGAGTTGGAAGAGCACGGAGGAATTTACAGCTAGAAGCAGTGGTGGATTAATGGGGTG
>NW_025191400.1:0-3519 GCF_004010195.1 Chiloscyllium plagiosum
GGGAACAAAGGTATACACAGTACTCCAGGTGTGGTCTCACCAAGGCCCTTCCAGAAAGGGATCCCTGCTCCTGTACTCGAATCCTCTCACTAGGAAGGTCACACATCATTTACATTCTCTACTGCTTCCCACTCCTGCCTGCTTCCGAAAAGAGGGAATCTCAGAGAAACACCGAATAAAATGGGGTCAGAGTCTGTGGTCTAAAACTGTTGAACACAATGCCCCCATCTTCTCCATACTGGCTATCAAGCGCACGTGCCTGGTGTGATCATCTGAACACTTCTTCCAGGCTGCAATGTTTCCTGCATCTGTCACCATTTCAGATGCTGCCAGACCTGCTGAGGATCTCCAACACTTTGTTTTCTCTGTTGTAGAGTACTGAAAGGGGGGATTTGCAGTTGAGTAATTCAACTTGAATTTCATGTTCAATTTTGATAGTTACTGGATCCGTGCCGATCTGGATATCATTGGCCTTTTCATCTGGATGGAACGGTGTGCATTCTGCCCGTGAACGAATATCTCAAATGTCAGTGTGGCTGGAAAAAGTACTGAGACAGCAAAGTCCGTGTTAGTGTGATGACTTAGAGAGAAATTTCATTTGGTTTATGAAAGTCTAAAAAATCATGGCACATTTCCCAGGAACAGTTAAGCCACAGATTGGTTTTGTATGAGGACAATTAACCATGAAACCGGGAAGACAAAAGGATTCCTGCATCATGGAAAAAGCTTTGAAAATGGGATTGTTGTAATGGAGTGAATTATCGATCATGGATCGTAATCCATTGGTGTTGTCACGTCGGTTCCAGCGCCATGGGGAAACAAGGGAAATGTGATGGATGCAGTGTAGGTTTCAGTTATTCAACTGGAAAGGTGCAGAAGAAATTTACAAGAATGATGCCAGGTCTCAGGGGTCTGAGTTACAGGGAGAGGTTGGAAAAGCGAGGACCTTTTTGTTTAGAGCAGAGGAAACCGAGGGGGAATATATTAAAGAAGTGTATAAGATCATGAGAGGCCTGGGTAAGGTGAATGCACTCAGTCTTTTTCCCAGGGAAGTAAGGACTGGGGGGTGGGGTATCAGTTTAAGGTTAGAGGAAAAAGAATAAAAGGGAACCTGAGGGGCAACTGTTCTACACACAGGGTGGAATAAGTACAGACTGAGCTGCCAGTGGAAGTGGGTCTGTTAACAACATGTAAAAGGCATTTGGACAAATACATGGATAGGAAAGTTTCAGAAGCAGATGAGCCAAGTGCAGGGAAATGGGGTTAGCATGGACGGACATTCTGATGGGCTTGGGCCAAAGGGCCTGTCTCTGCTGTAGGATTCTATGACTAAGTGCATTTGCTATTTCTCCCCCTAACTCTGTTGGTATATTGGGATGTATTCTATCAGGGCAAAGAGACTTGTCTACCTTTAGCTCCATTAGCTTGTCGAACTCTAACGCTTTCGTGATAATGATTGTTTCTTGGTCCTCACCTTCCTCAGTGTCCTTATTAATTACTGGCATGTTCT
This sequence comes from Chiloscyllium plagiosum, assembly GCF_004010195.1. Lineage (NCBI taxonomy): Eukaryota > Metazoa > Chordata > Chondrichthyes > Orectolobiformes > Hemiscylliidae > Chiloscyllium > Chiloscyllium plagiosum. Next base: position 1,511 of record NW_025191400.1, read on the forward strand.
TCGTATCCTCCACTGTGAAGACTGACTGCTGTGTCCTCATATTGCTGAACCCTGCTGGATAGGAATAACTACATACAGAACTCTGAGAGGTCTTCTTTGACTCTTTATTGATGAGACATGGTAGTAACGTGCAAAATGCCTTCAGACAGCATCAGGAAACTCCCCGTCTGTCCGGTGTACGCCTCCCATTTTTCTCCCTTTGTGGTTTGTGACTTTGAATAGAGATTATCTCTCAGGATTGTCTCCATGGCAACAGCAGTTAAAAAGTCTAGTTCAGTTCAGCACTTTGTGGTTAAACCACACACCCCTCCCCCCACGCCCCTTTGGCTCCCTCAAGTGCCTGACAGGCGCTTAAGTTTCAGTGGGGCTGTCTATCAGGATTCTGATGTGGAGGAGCCGGGGTTGGGGTGAGATGGACAAAGTTAAAAACCACACAACACCAGGTTATAGTCCAACAGGTTTATTTGGAAATACAAGTTTTTGGAGTGTGCTGTGATTTTTAACTTGATCAGAATTGTATCTATGGTAACAGTTAAGTGCTTCAACAATTACAGAGGCCATATGTTCCCAACACAATAGGTTCCCCTCCAGCAGTGTAAACTGCTATTCTGTCCCTGGAGATAGCTACTCATTGCATTTTATCCCTAATCCCATCAAGCTTTCTGTTAGTCTTTGAAATTTTTCTAATCTACTGGTTTCTCCTTGGCCTTTATCAATTTGCATGCCTTCTATTTCAATTTAACAGACTCCATTATTTCCTTAGACACCCACGGCAGATTACTCCTTTTCCGACAGTCCTTCCTTTTCACTGATACATGTTTTTACTGAGCACTTTGAAAAATTGCTTTGATATTCCTCCACTATCCGTCAACTGTCCCACCCTAAAGTCTTTGCTTCCAGTCTGCATAAGCCAACTGCTGCGTCATCCTATTGTAGTCTCCTTTGTTTAAGCACAGGATCTTGGGATTGGATTTAATCTTCCCGCTTTCCATTTGTGTTCTAAATTCAACCAGACTTATCAGGTCTTTTATGAGATTACGAGGTGAGGCGGTGTTTTGGGTTTCATTGTCAAAGACCTTGGCTTTGTAGTAAAGTATAGGATAGATATTCCCAACAGAGTATTCTGGACGCCGTGAATGTCCTACACAGTCGAACACCATAAATCACTGTGTCCTCTCAGTTTAAAATTGCAAAATTATTATCTCCTACTCGCTTCCTCACTATCTAAGTTTGGAATGCTAATGCACCTGAGTGTCCTGCATTTTCTGAAGGTGGTGATTTTTGGATTCAGCTTTCCACTTATTCCCGTAAGAAGATAAGCACTGGGCACAGGAGAGGTAATGCAGCCCTTCGAACCAGCTCCACCATTTAATACAATGATGATTGAGCTCACTTCGATCTCAGCTGGATTTTCCCGCATGCGCTGTCTCACCCTTCAACTCATTGCAAATGAAACATCTGTATATTTTCATTAAGTTTGCTCATTGCCCTGGCATCCATTGCATTTTGAATAGGGAATTCCACAGATTCAGAACACATTTAGATAGGTACATTCTTCTTCATGAGAATAGAATAGAGTCCCTATAGTGCAGAAACAGGGTGTTCATCCATCGAGTCCATACCGACCCTATCCATTCCCTGTAACCCTGCATTTCCAATTGTTAAATATCTAACTGGCACATGCGTGGACTCTGTGGGCAATTTAGCATGGCCAATCCATCAAACCTGCACATCTTTGGACTGTGCAAAGAAACCGGAGCACCCAGAGGAAACCCACGCATACAAAGGACGAATGTGTAAACTCCACACAGTCGCCGAAGGCTGGAATCAAACCCTGCTCTCTGACGCTGTGAGGCAGCAGTGCTAGTCACTGAGCCACCACTCTTAAAATTTGCTGCCCCTTATTAACCTCCCCACCCCGCAATTGGCTGAATGTATATTCCTGACGTCATAACTCGGGTTGTGTAAGCAGATTTCTCAGTAAAACCCAGTGACAGCCCACATGTCCT
>NW_025191401.1:0-3519 GCF_004010195.1 Chiloscyllium plagiosum
ATATGAGTCACACAGATCTCCTACATTCCACTACTTAAACGAAAATTAACAAGTTTATTTCTTAACTTTAATAGTGAACACTAAACAACAACTATTCACAAATATAAGCCCCTCTTTTCTTAGCTACTTGCTCTCTGGCTCCAACTCTGTAAACATATGCTGTTCCAACAACCCATATATTAAACATTACAATCTCAATACCACACAGCATCCATCTTTCCCGCTGTGTTCACCCTTCTAGCCGCTGATCTACCTGGGTCATGTTTCTTTTACTGCAAGTAGCTTTTACATGGACATGTATCTTTGATAGAAAGTGTTTGAGATGACCAGTTAGCACTCCTGCTCGACAGGAGTTACTCTGCTGTTGGATGGCAGTGGCTCTCCCTCTAGTTCCAAAATGCTGGGTTTATCTACTTACTTTGATACAATAATTCTCATAATTTGATTGCTTTCCAGGTGTCCAAACAATAATATTCAAATTCCGTTGGCTTCTGGTATCCTGAGCGTTATTTCACCTCTTTGGTTGTATTCGAATTGTTGTCCAAACAACAACCAAAACTCAGGTATCCATTTCCCAGCTAATGGTGACACTTGGAACAGGCTGACCTTCACCTGGCATCTGTGGGTGTACTTTCTATTCAGCAAAACCTGTTCTGTCTTAAAGGGACCTGACATACTTTTGGCTCATACACCTCCCCACTTCAGAAAAAAAACATGAACCAGCAGAATGAAAAGATGGCTTCATTTGTTTTCCTCTAATTCTTAATCCCATTATTATGAATTGCAAACGTATTAATCTCAGCTATACCATACATGTTAATTCTGCACACATATAAAACATTGCAATAAGTCAAATCTTATCTAAACATTTTCCTTTATATCTGCGATAACACATCTGCTATCACATTTTAGGACCCACAGCATGTACATTTTGTATGTTTAAAGTCGGTAAGATAAGACTCCAATGAAATAGTCTCATATTCTGGTCTTTAAATATTCAAAACAATGCGAGAGGTTTGTCGTTGTCCACAATTCTCTCTGACAATTTGTTTGTCATATAAACATTAAAATGTTGTCAGTCCAGTGCGAACCTTAATCATTCTTTTTCAATAATGGAGATGTGTTTTCTTTCTGGTGGATATTGAGTTTTTTCGACAAGTAGCCAATTGGCTGTTCAATTCCATCATCATCTTTCTATATCAATACATCTCTGAGCCATATATCCCTAGTATCAAATACAATTTTCAAAGGGTTTCAAAATATTTAGTGCAGCTAAAATATTTGGTGCAGTGCGGTGATTAAACCTGCTTTAAAATTCTCAAATGCCTCCTGGCATTACTGTGTTCTTCTTTAACAAATCCATCAGTGGTGCCAATACGCTACTGAAGTTTGCAACAAACTTGCGACAGAATCCACTCAGTTCCAAAAAAATCGAAAAACCTCTTTCTTCGAAGAATGCTTAATTTCTGTCCCCATTCAACAAATTATCACGCTGTTGAGTAACATGTCAGAAAGAGTGAAAATGCTTCCATCTCTTACTTTTAGAGGTGGAGGGAAAGTGAGGATTGCAGATACTGGAGATCAGAGTTGAAACGTGTGGGGCTGGAAAATCACAGCAGGTCGGCAACATCCGAGGGGCAGGAGAGTTGCCGTTTCAGGCATACGTCCTTCATCAGAACAGTTGGGGTAAGGGACGGGGAAAGCGATTGAGAATTAAATAGGAGGGTGGGGGTGGAGCTGGATGGAAAGTAACTTGGAAGGCGATCAGTAGATGCAGGTGATGTCTGATGGTTAATGGTCGGAGAGGAGGGTGAAGTGGATAGGCGGTAGGACAGCTGGAACCCTCAAACTGCACAGCATCAATGTTGACTTAATCAATTTCCAAATCTCCCCTCCTCCAGCCTCAACCCAGATCCAACTATTCAACTGAGCACTTCCCTCTTGAACTGTCCTAACTGTCAATTTTCATTCCCATCGATCCACTCGACCTTCCCCTCCGACATATCACAATCACTCCCACCTATATCTTCCTATTGCCCTCTCAGTGACTCTTCCGCCAGCCCAGCTTCTACCCTCCTATTTCTCTTTCAGCCTCCTTGTCCCTCCACCACATTCCTGACGATGGGTTTATGCCTGATGTGTCGATTGTCCTGCTCTTCGAATGCTGCCTGATCTGTTGTGTCTTTCCGGCCCCTTACTTCTCAACTATTAGAGACTGAGCAGATCCCGTATCTTGGAAAATTATAACTACTTGTCCTCCCCCCACACCCGGTATTTCCTTAGTAAGGTTTATCTACGGAGGGGAATTCTTTATAGAGATCAGGCACTGACTCCATACACAGCCCCTGCCTAGGCTGTGCACTCTCCTGCAGCTCCTCGGCTCCATTTGGGTTCTCCTTTACCAGGTTCACTAATGCCACTGGCTTAGCCTCTTTTACCACATCTTTTCCCAAAGTGTCTTCCATCAATGCCCAGCAATGTGTGTCCCAACTTACTGCAGTGAATACTCCTTTTCACAGTGTCCTTCTTAGACCATCGGCACTGTAATTTTTATATGTTCCACTCCGTTATTGTAAGAACACTTGAGGCCTTTAACTTCCTTTCAAACCCTTGGACTTGTTTTTTCACCTATGGTAAACTATTCCCAATGTGCGTTACTCTATGTTTTGCAGTGCAGGATCTCCCCTTCTCCCAATTTGTATCCCTCACAGGATGGAAATCCTCCCAGAAGCTAAATTTCATCTCATGCAACAATGCATATTTACCTGTCATTTCTGCCGTGCTTCTCACTTCTTGAACTTTATGTTCATTCACATGAATTCTTACCATCTCTGGAAGCGAGTCTTTAAACTCCTCCTTTCGAGCCTCACAGGTCTTATCCATTTTTAAGGTCAGCAACCATCTATCAAAATGACTGTGTTGAATTCTTTCAAACTCAATATATGTCTGACCTGGTTCCGTCTCTATATTTCTGAACCGTTGTCTATATTCATCTAGTACCAATTCATAAGCACTCAAGATAGCCTGTTTGACATCTGCATAAACTCTTGATCTCTCATGTGACAGCACTGCACATACCACTCAAGCTGCACCCACCAGCCGAGTCTGAACTGCCATTACCCAGAGGTTCACTGGACATGCCATCTACCGAGCCAAATTTGCAAATGAAATAAAAACGGTGTTGGCATTTTTTCGCGCCGAAATATGGCAATGTATTAACATAGTTGTATACATCCCTATCTTGTCGTTTCATCTTCATCCTGCTAATTTAACTTTCTTATTTAATTCCAAACCTCTGAATTTCAAATTTTCCCTCTCTTCCTTTTTCCTCTCTTTCTCTATCTTCTCTCTCTCTTTCTGCCTCTCTTTATCTTCTAACTCCAGTTGTCATGTTTGCAATTTAAGTTTTTTCTAACTCGACTGCAATTTCCTGCTTCTCTGATACAGCAAAGTGCTTGACCAACTCCATTATGATGACAGCTTTCCTTTTGTCTCTGGTGAAACCCAAATCTAATCTAC
>NW_025191402.1:0-3519 GCF_004010195.1 Chiloscyllium plagiosum
GAGATGGGCCGAGTGCTGGGGAACGGGGACCGGATTAGGTTAGGGATACCTGGGTCTGTGCTGTACATCTCTCTTAAGTCGGGGAGAGGAGTTTAAGATTAGAATTCCTACAGCGTGGAACCAGGCCCTTCGGCCCAACTAGTTCAGGCCGAGCCTCTGAAGAGCAACCCACCCAGCCCCGTTCCCCGACATTTACCCCCGACTAATGAGGGGTCCTGAGGTCCTGAAGAAGGGCTCATGCCCGAAACGTCGATCCTCCTGCTCCTCGGATGCTGCCTGACCTGCTGCGCTTTTCCAGCAACACCTTTTCAGCCCTGACTAATGAACCTAACGCTGGGGGCAATTTAGCGCGGCCAATCCCACCCTGACCTGCACGTGCTTGGACTGTGGGAGGGAACCCACGCAGACACGCGGTGGGGGGGGGGGGGGGGAAAGGGGAGGGAGGAGAGAGAGAGAGGATGTGCAAACTCCACACAGACGGTCACCCGAGGGCGGGAATCGAACCTGGCGCCGTGAGGGAGCGGTTCTAACCCCTGAGCTAGTGGGAGAGAGAGTGTGAAGTTCAGCAGCCTCCCCCACCCCCTCCTGCCTTGCCCCCCCCCCCGAGTGGGTTGCGGACACTGAGTAAATACACTGAAGGATAAGATAAACAGGTAGTTAATCAGCGATGGGGGTGGGAGCAACGCGGCAAGGACACAGTTCAAGGCCAAGGTGAGATGGGCCGCCCGGTTTGTATCGAACAACAGAGCCATACCGCAGGGAAACAGACCCTTCGGCCCAACCGGCCGGTGCGGGCCCTGATCCCGAGCCCTCGCTCTCGTCTCCAGCGTCCGCAGTCCTCGCTTCCAGCCGGGAGAGAAAGGGAGGGCCGGAGAGTCGGAGTGAGACGCAGGTCAGTCAGCAGCCGAGGAGCAGGAGAGGGGATGGGTCGGGCGTAAGCCTCCCGTCGAGACGTTCGCGGTCGACTCTGTCCTGCTCCGCGGCTGCTGACTGACCTGCTGCGCGATTCCCAGCGTCGCGCTTTTCAACTCTGCGCTAGTCCCACACCTGCCCCTGGTCCCGTATCCCCCACCCCCCCCACCCCCCAAAACCTTTCCCTATCTGTGTCCTTGTCCAAACCACACTTCCCCAGGAAGCTCAGTGGAAAGGTTGCGTGTGTGTGTGTGTGTGTGTGTGTGTTTTTGAATTTGTTGCCTGAGACACAGTGGAAGGCTTTGCCTCGCGAGCGATACAGGCCGATCCCCAGAGTTACGATAAGTAAACAAACAGCGACACAAACAAAGCCGCAGGTACAGGCGAATGTTTGTGAGGCCATTCGGTATCCTAACAGCAGCGGGGTACAAACCGTTCCAAAGCCGGCTGGTGTGTGTGTGTGTTCTGTACCTTCCCCCCCCCCCCGATGGTAGAGGTTGTGGAAAAACACTGCCAGGGGTGGGATGGGTCTTCGGGAACGCCTGCGGCCTTTCCTTGACAGCGGGGCCTGGGAGATGGATTCCGTCGATGGGAGGTTGGGCCTCTGTGATTGTCCCCGGGGGCCGAGTTCACCCCTCTCTGTGACCGTCTCCAAGAGAGCTTCACTCTTCACTCTTTACACCTCTGTGCTGTTAATGTGTGGAGGGTGGGGGTGGGGGGGGGGTCGGGAGTAACACCCTGTCTTGTCCTCTCCCCTTAAAAATGTGTGGCCTACTTTGGAATCCCCCATCGTTTGGAAAAGACCTCGATCTCCATAAACTTCTGGACCGTTACCCCCCCTTATCCAACTTTGAAAGTCACGATTTGGAGATGGCAGTGTTGGACTGGGGTGGGCAAACCCAACACCAGGTTACAGTCCGACAGGTTTATTCGGGAAGCGCTAGCTTTCGGAGCGCTGCTCCTTCATCAGGTGGTTGTGGAGAATAAGACCGTAGGACGCAGAATTTATAGCACAAGTTTACAGTGTGATGCAACTGAAATTATACATTGATAAAGACCTGGGTTGTTTGTTCAGTCTCTCATCTGTTAGAATGACCGTGTTGATTTCACTTCTTTCATGTGTAACTCGCAAAACTTTTTTTTTAAAATCAGGTTAACTTACCCAACTGGTGTCAGCCCAGATCACGTATTGAAGGTGTTAGCCCCCCTGAGTGCTGCTGTCTGTGCCATAATGGTTAGACTGATTCTAATCTAAACAATGAATTAACAGGATCTTACATGGGTCCATGCAGTTTTGCTACAAACTCTGTGCCCAACGATCTTAACCTGCACGATCACCTGATGGAGGAGCGTCGCTCCGAAAGCCAGTGTGCTTCCAATTAAACCCGTTGGACTGAAACCTGGTGTTGTGTGATTTTTTTTTTTAACTTTTAAAAGGCATCTGGATGGGGGAACAGGAACAGGAAGGGTTTAGAGGGGCATGCGCCAAGTGCTGGGGAACGGGGACTGGATTAGGTTAGGGGTATCTGGGCCAGCACGGGCGAGACGGGCCGAAGGGTCTGTTTCTGTGCTGTGCAGCGCCGTGACTCCAGAACAGGTCTCACCAACGTCCTGTACAACCTCAGCGTGACCAACGGTCCCAACTCCCTCCGCTTAAAGGTATGAAGGCAAGCGGGCTAAATGCCTTCTTCGACCCGCGCCCCCCACCCTCTACCTCTGACGCAAACTTCAAAGGGTTATGTACATGAACCCCTAAGTCTCTCTGTTCTACAGCACGACCTAGCGTCCTAAGTTGACTTGTCTAAGCCCTCGTTGGTTTTATCGAAACGCAACGCTCCCCATTTTCCTGAGTTAAACTCCATTTGCCACTCAGCCCGTTGACCCAATGGATTGCCATCCCTTTGTCAATCTGGGATAACCACCTTCTAACACCGCTTAGGCCTGCCCCGCAAACCAAGAACCCTCTCGCCTTTGCCTGGGTGCACGTGCCGACGGCATATCCTGGCAGGCAGCAGCGGATCAAGCGCCGAGCCCTGTGGGACACCACTGGTCACACTTCTCTCGTCTGAGAAACAGAACACCGCTCTCCCGCACCCAGCTCTTAGATCTCTCTGTTCTGCTCCTGTGGGATTTTATGCTCATAGCTGTTAATTCTAGCCTAGCTTAATGATAATAATTAGCAATCACTAATCTGGTATTGTGTTGCCAAACATGTCTCTGATCTGTGTGCTCACGTGGTGTGGATAATGTCTGCTTTTGCTGGGCTGTTTTGGAGGGGAACACTGGGGTTAGATATTTCCGTCGTGAAAGATTAAACTCTCGGATGTTGCAAAACGGGGAAAAAAAAACCTCTTGCCTCTGAACCGTGAAAGGGGTTCGGAAAAGATTTGCAGAGGACGTCGGAGGGTTTGAGCTACAGGGAAAGGCTGGGGCTGTTTTCCCTGGAGCGTCGGAGGCTGAGGGGTTTACAGAATCACGAGGGACGTGGATAGGGTGAATACTCAAGGTCTTTCTTCTCCCACCCTGGGGTGCGGGAGTCCAGAGCTAGAGGGGTGGAGGTTGAGGATGAGGGGGGGGAAAGATTCAAATGGGGCCCAACGAGCATCC
>NW_025191403.1:0-3520 GCF_004010195.1 Chiloscyllium plagiosum
CCGCTCAATGCCACTTTCTCACGGGGCCAACGACGGAGAGCAATAACTGCTGTCTGACAACGCCTTCCAAATCCCATGAATGAATCGGATGAAGTGTGCGTGAAATATATCGATTGTTCGTTCGCTGTCACTCGGACAAAATGCCGTAGCTGCCTCCCTGCCATTTTATTGCTGGTCTGTCTGCGGTACAAGGACTGAGGCAGTCTGAGAAGGAGTTCAGCCCCACTCTCCTCAAAGGGTACAACTTGGGATTGGCAAAAAATGACTGAACGGTCAATATTGCAGACCAATATCCTGCGAATGAAAATTAATGAAGGGTGAGTGAATACAATGGTGCTGTCGCTTCAGACGGACCTGTCGGGTGGATGTCCTTCTGCCCTCCCCGACTCTGTCTTGCTCCATTCTCGAGAAATGACTGTGAAACTGCTAACTTTATACAAGCATTCAGACATGACTGCAAGAAGCAAGGAGCTGAAATGTGTTGCTGGAAAAGCGCAGCAGGTCAGGCAGCATCCAGCGAACAGGGGAATCGACGTTTCGTGCATAAGCCCTGATTCAGGAATGAGGAAATTGTGTCCAGCAGGCTAAGATAAAAGGATATCTTAGCCTGCTGGATACACTTTCCTCATTCCTGAAGAAGGGCTTATGCCCGAAACATCGATTCTCCTGTTCCCTGGATGTTGCCTGACCTCATGTCCCCGTCTACTTTGGGCAGACTATACTGGGAGCAGTGTGCACTCGTGAGATCCCAGTCTCCCTTGGGCAGACCTCACTTTCTCCTGTAAGAAGCAAGGAGCCTGACGATGGAAGAGGAACGTACAATCAACAAACAGATCACATAAGGTTCTCTCTCTCGATCTGTGATGTTTATTTTCTGTTCACATTTAATTCTCATCTCTCTCCCCCCATCTATCTCTCAGTCTCAATTACTATCCCGACAGCAGCTATTTATGTTCCATCGCCATCATCATTCAGTACATGTTTTAGTCTTTTTCTGATGTTTTTATTCAAACACTCTCACAATCATTGCTCAATATCAAATTTTCCAATTATTTTTCCATGTAGGTCTCCCTTTCTCTTATTCTGTTCTTTTTTAATCTCTCAAACCTCTTCACCTTCTTTCTCTGTACCTCTTTACTCTCTTTGACAAGCACAATTCTCTCTCTGTTGTGCATTATACTGCAATGCCTATCTCTTTTTTCTCTCAGCTCTTCATTAATCTCCTTTCTCTATTTACTAATCCTGTTATCTTCATTCTGCATTCCTCATTACTCTCTCTCTCTAACACCTTTCCCGTTTGTCTCTTTGTCCTTCATTCCTGTCTCCATCTCCATTTTTTCGGAAATACTTTTATTTATTGCATTTCTTGTCGCTTCCCATCTCTCCTCTTCATTTCTCATTCTCCATTACCCTACTATCTTACTCCCTCATTACTCACTCTACCTTTATTTCGCACTCTCACTCTGTCTTTTACCCCTTCTTCTGGATGTCTTACCTTTTCTCTGTAGTTCTTTCTGCGATGCAGTGTGAATGTCCAAGTCCAGCAGGATCGAAATCAGCAGCAGGCCTGGCTGGAAATGATGAATGCTGTCTTCACTTTGTCAAGAATTCTTCACATCAGTTACTGATGGATGCATCTACCTGTGGCTATTTACTTACCTTTCAGCCTATCAGTGTTCGCCTCCTCAAAATGCCACGTTGCAAGGGGCAAGGGCACAGCTTTCATTCGGACCTACAAACTTCCGCGATATCCCAGTGAGATCGATGAAAAACAGGAGTTACATTCAGCGACCCGGAGACTCTGTAGTGAACAATCACTGAAATTCTCGGCAAGAAGCAGCACCATCCGGACTTCTCTGCGAGTTCTCGACTTGTTAAGTTGACAGTTCACAAACAGAGAACAGGCGAATGCACAGCACTGTGCAATGGTTAGGCTCAGTACGTTGAACTCAAGTACCCTGAAAAGAAGTGTTAATAGCCTACCTACAACACTCCTCTCACCCCAGTCTAGCCACTCTGGATTCAAGTGCAATCTTGGGATTTAGACTTGTTCTTTTCAATTTAATACGAGCAGGATATTATTTCACCAGAGAGAGGGCTCAGTAGTGAACATTTTCCAGCGTGACCAGGTTCTGCAATGCAGAGTGCTGGAGAAGCTCGGTTTGTTTTATGAGAAGCAGAGAAGGTAGAGTGAGGACAAGAGCGAGATACATGAGTGGCATGGACAAGACGAGAAAGCAGCTGGGTTCCTTTTCCGAACGCTGAATAGCAAGAAATCACCATTTTAAAGTGAAAGGCAGGGGTTCAGAGGAGAGTTCAAAAAATATTTTCACCCACCGGCTGGTGGTGAGTCTGCAATGCACTGCCTGAGTTGTTAATTGAGAAGGGAAGATTCACGACCGGAAAGTGTACTTGGATAAGCCACTTGAAACGTCTGAAAATTAATGGCTCGAGGTCAAGTGGGAAAGGGGGTCTGCTGGAGGTCGAATTTTGTTTTGGAAGAACAATGTGCCAAAGGGTCTCTGCTGCAATATTATAGATCGCTCTTTCACCCTCTCAAAATGCTACCTTTGCTAACAGCAACGATTGCCATTGGAGTTCTTCTAGTTTCTTCATGGCACTGGGGAAATTCCGGGCAACGGCAGCAGGACTCGTCTCCTGGCACGGGTTTGTGTGTGTCCATTATTCATTGATACGTACTCTTTTAAGTGAAACACCCCGCATAACATTGGCCCACGAACGCCCCAGCACCACAGAACAGGTAGTTGGGCTGGAACTCCGTCAGCCATCGCAATCTTTACCTAAGCCTGTGCCCTCTGATCCTGGTCTCTCCTGCGAAATGGAACATCTCCCCTCATCCACTCCATCGAGGTCTTTCAGTATTCTGTAAGTTTCAATTTGCTCACCCTTCATCCTTCGAGATGTTCGCGAACCACGTCGAGCTCGCGGATCAGCACATCCTTCCTGAGATACAGGCCCAAACTTGCTCACAATGATCAAAATGTGGTCTGGTCAGACCAAAGCCTTATAAAGCCTCAGAACTGTATCCCTTCATTTTTATTCTCGCTCCGACGTGTCTTGTTGACTATCATGCAAGTGTGAACCCCATCATTACTGATATACAAACGAGACCCAGCAGAATGTTTTTCTTTACTCCATAGCAAACATAAAGTAATGCACTCAGTCAGCGATGCCCACATACCGTGAAAGATTTTATTTATAAATTTCTGAAAGTTTCACCTGAGTTGCCAACAGATTGCTTCATGCTTTCATTATGTCAAATATTTACATCATTCATAGAACAGATTAACTGCCGGTTGTCATTCTGTCAGCTTCAAACGAAGTTATGAATCTATTCTGGAATGAATCACAGCACCATGTGTTTCATAGTGAAAAACAGAAACTATGAGCAGGGATAGATCATTCAAGAATTCGAGCCTGCTATAACATTGAATGCGACCTTTGGTGATCATCCAACACTGTCCCCGTTACTGTTTTCTCACCATACCCTTTGATCCAT
>NW_025191404.1:0-3520 GCF_004010195.1 Chiloscyllium plagiosum
ATGTCAGGATTGTTGGTGCTGGGGACTACATTGATATGGACAATAATTGGAGCTGCAGGAGTGAGTGAGTTAGGGAGGGTTGAAGGGGCTGGATGAGTTTACACAGCCAGACAGAATTGTAGCGATTGGAGGGGGGCAGAGATGCTGAGGTTTATAGGGCTGCAGGAGTTCAGAGAGCGAGTAAGGACTGTGAAGGCAGGTTTGCAGCATTCCGATCAGTTACACAGAGATGTGGAGTTCTGTTCCGGAGGAGCTTACAGAAATCAACAGGGTTGCAGATACTGGAAGATATAACAAATGACAGTGAGCTGCAGTATTTGAGGAGATTACAGTGACAGGATGCATTGAGGAGCTGAAGGCTGCTACAGGCATTAAACATGCAGCAGGGGATCAATAGGAGAAAGTGAGGACTGCAGATGCTGGAGACCAGAGTTGAAAAATGTGGTGCTGGAAAAACACAGCATTCGAGGAGCAGGAGAATCAACGTTTCGGGCATAAGCCCTTCTTCAGGATTCCTCGGATGCTGCCTGGCCTGCTGTGTTTTTCCAGCACCACATTTTTCAAATTAGCAGGGGGTCAATAACCTTACATTGATTAGGATGATTGGACCCTGTGGAGATAAAGAACAAGAATTGCAGGAACTGAAGAATATCACAGAGATGGGGAGTAACATATGTGCTACAGGTGTTAGAACATGAGCTGTATTAAATGGAGTCAGGGATGATATAGGGTGATCTGAAGGGACTACAGGTGATAAAAAGGATAGTAAGGCTTCTCAGTGTTGGATGGGGTCAGTATACACAGACAGAGAGTGTTTTTTGGAATGGTGTTATTTCGAGATTAAGAGAGTTGTACAGAATTGAGGGACAAACAGAGATACTTAAGGATGTAGTGAATGAAGACATCTGTTGTCGTTGGATGCTGAGGTTCTGGAAAGTATATGGACCCTAAAGCTGCACAGTCTGCCAGATCTTGCAGAGACAGGAGCAGCAATAGAGCCTGGAGACACTAACACAGATAGGGAGCATTGCACACACTGGAGGAGGTTTCTGCTTTAGGGATGGTTATAGGGGAGGGTAACGTTTAAACAGATGGGAGGGGTAAGAGCTGGAGAAGATTTTGAAGATGATAAAATGGATGAACAAACTCGAGGAGCTTACATCGACAGGATGGGTGATAGCGACGGGAGGATGTTACAGAGATAGTGAGTCTTGCTGGAACTGGATTGAGAAAGTCACAAACATTGGAGTGGGCTCTACAGCTCGGGAGTGCTGCAGAGACCTGAGAGGATCACGCATATAGGGATGATTGTAAGATCTCCACATTTTCAGAAGCTTTCAAGACTGGAAGAAGTTGCACAGATAACGAGAGATATTGGAGCTGTGGGAGTTCACAGAGACTCGAAGGTTTGGGGTGTTTGGGACTGTTTATGGAAAAAGGGATTATTTTTAGCGACAGTAATATGGAACACAGAGGGAGAGCTTAGATTAGATGCCCCACAGCATGGAAACAGGCACTTCGGCTGAACAAGTCCACACGAATCCTCCGAAGAATAACCTACCCAGACCCATCTCCCTCTGATTAATGCAACTAACTCTGTGGGCAACTTAGAATAGCCAATTCACCTGACATGCACATCTTTGGACTGTGGGAGGAACCTGGAGCACACGGAGGAAACCCACGCAGACACAGGGAGAATGTGCAAACTCTACGCAGGCAGTCACCCAATGCTGGAATCGAACCCGGGTCCCTGGCGCTGTGAGGCACCATTGCTCACCACTGAGCCACCGTGCTGCCCCAAATTTCAGAATTACACAAGAGAGTGTGTTTGAGGTGCTGGGAGGGATGTAGGGAGGAGCAAACAGAGATGTGGAATGCTATTGCGGCTGGAAAAGAGTCTGGAGGTGTTTATCCAGATAAGGAGCTCAGTAGGGATAGGAGATGGTTACAGAGGTCGTGTGGTGTTATAGGCCAGGAGGCAGGACTGTGATCGGGCCTGCAGAAGGTTACAGTCATATCATGTTCTCTTGGGGCTTGAGGAAGGTACACAGGTGGGTATTTTGGTCTGGGCTAGATGATTTTATAGAGACAGGGTGGACTGTAGGTATTGTACAAAACTACTGAAATAGGGATCAAAATACTGTGTGCAGGATAAGATTATTGAGATTGGACATGTTATCGAAACAGGAGCAATTTACAAATAGGGAGAGACGTCAACATTGGAGTCGGTTTCAAATATACAGCAGGATTATGGAAGGGGTGGAGGGTACAGAAATAGGAAATTTTCTGGGAATTACAAGCATTCAAGACGCTGGTGTAGATGAGTTGGGCCGAAAGGTATGTTTCCTTGCTGTATGACACTATCACATGATAAGAGACAGTGAGCGACGGGAAGCAGAGAACAGAAAGATCCCAGGTTTTAATGCTAACCCCTTGAGGGAGGCCGACTTTCCCCTCTGTTTCCTGATGCTCACTAAGACAGCACAGGCCTTGATGAATAACAGTGAACTCCCGATGCTGTCTCAGGAAGGCTCAGTACAGTAGAGCTAAAAGTAATCCTCTCACAATTGAGTGGGGATTGAGCCTGGGACCATCGTGCTCTGTGTTCATCCTTCAATACTGTATCTATGACCTGTTATCTGGACCAAGGTTGCATCTCTTAAATACACTTTGCTCTGGTCATTGTGAGTTATCTTACCTCGCTGCAGGATTTACTGAATGCTCCAGATCTCACTCTCCATCGCTCTGGCTGACCAACCGTCTTCAATGTGATGATAGACGAGACAGGAGTTGGGAATTCTGCTGAGTCAGGAATATACTGAGTACCTACAGGAGACAGAGCAATAGACAGAATGGCAAATCAAACTAATGCGGTGAGGGTTACACATGGAGAATTGCATTGAGTCCCACAGAGATCTGGAAAATCCCAGTCTCCATCCTGGCCTGTGCTGCTGCGTCTCTCTGGAGTGGAGAATTCTGTTGGCTCAGGATCTGGAGGAGCGGCAAAAGCTGCAGTCACCGGCAACAATTAGACCCTCACAGTGACAGATATCACATGGAGATATACTGAGTGATATCACCAGAGTACGGGAAGGTATCAGGATCAAACCACAGTCAGGACGAAGAGGGTTGATTCATTGTGCACTGGGATCAGTACTCAGGGATGAGGGAGGAATCAGTGGGCCAGGCAATGGCCTAGTGTTACTCTCACTAGACTGTTCATCCGGAATTTAATGCCGGTGTCAGGGATACCCTTCTGACTACTTAATATCCTAGAAAGAAGGAAATCTGTTATAGGCTGCCGGTCTGGCCTACATATGAATCCAGACCTAGAGTAATGGGATTGGCTCTCAACTGCCCTCTAAAATGGTCTTGCAAGCCACTCAGCTCCAGAGCAGCTGTCGGTCGGCATGAACTGCTGACCAGCCAAAGACAGCAACATCCCATGAGTGCATTAAAAACAAAATTGCTGGGACCAGTGTCCTGCCTAATCATGTAGGTAGGTTTATGGACAGGTCTT
>NW_025191405.1:0-1854 GCF_004010195.1 Chiloscyllium plagiosum
CCTTGACTGAGGAGACTCTAAATGTCCTGGTTATATATTTATTTAACTAGCCAACAAAAAGTCAGTGCCCAAAACTGAGGAGACTCAAAATCTCCTGGTTATACGTATTTTTTTAACCAGCCAGCCCAGAGTCAGTGCTCCAAACAGAAGAGACTCTAAATATCCTGGTTATATAATTTATTAAACCCGCCAGCCCACAGTCCGTGCCCTCACCTGTGGAGACTCTAAATCTCCTGGTTATATATATTTATTTAACCAGCCAGCATAGAGTTAGTGCCCTAAACTGTGGAGAATTTAAATCTCCTGGATATACATGTTTATTTCACCATCCAGCACAGAGTCAGTGCTCTAGACTGAGGAGAATCGGAATCTTGTGGTTTGACATATTTATTTAACCAGCCAGTAGAAAGTCAGTGCCCTAAACTGAGGGGACTCTAAATCTCCTGATTATGTCTTTTTTTAACCAGCCATCCCAGAGTCAGTGCCCCAAACTGAGGAGAGTCTAAATATCCTGGTTATACAAATTTGAACCAGGCACCACACAGTCAGTGCCCTCAACTGAGGAGACCCAAAACAGAGTCAGTGCCCCAGACTGAAGAGACTCTAAATACTCTGGTTATAAAAGTTTTAACCAGCCACCACACAGTCAGTTCCCGAAAATGAGGAGACTATAAATCTCCTGGTTGTATATAATTAACCAGCTCATTACATATACTAAACAGACAGAACAGAGTCAGTGCCAATAACTGAGGAGACTCTAAATCTCCTAGTTATGTATAATTATTTAACCAGCCAGCACAGTGTCAGTGCCCAAAATTGTGGAGAATTTAAATCTCCTGGATGTACTTGTTTATTTAACCAGCCAGCACAGAGTCAGTGCTCTAGACTGAGGAGAATCTGAATCTCGTGGTTTGACATTTTTATTTAACTAGCCAGTAGAAAGTCAGTGCCCTAAACTGAGGAGACTCTAAATCTCCTAGTTATATCTGTTTTTTTTTAACCAGCCAGCCCAGAGTCAGTGCCCCAAACTGAAGAGACTCTAAATCTCCTGGTTACGTATATTTAAATACTCAGCACAGAGTCAGTGCCCTAGAATGAGCAGACTCTAAATCTCCTGGTTATATATATTAGACCAGCCCGCACAGAGTCAGTGCCCTAAACTGTGGAGAATTTAAATCTCCTGGATATGCATGTTTATTTAACCATCCAGCACAGAGTCAGTGCCATAGACTGAGGAGAATCTGAATCTCGTGGTTATATATATATGTAAATAGACAGCACAGAGACAGTGCCCTTGACTGAGGAGACACTAAAAGTCCTGGTTACATATATTTATTTAACCAGGGTGTAGATTTGCTCACTGAGCTGTAGGTTTGATGTCCAGATGTTTCATTACCTGGCTCAGTAACATCATCAGTGGCGACCTCCAAGTGAAGAGAAGCTGTTGTCTCCTGCTTTCTATTTATATGTTTGTCCTGGATGGGGTTCCTGGGGTTTGTGGTGATGTCATTTCCTGTTCGTTTTCTGAGGAGTTGATAGATGGTATCTGGATCTGTGTGTTTGTTTATGACATTGTGGTTGGAGTGCCAGGCCTCTAAAAATTCTCTGGCAAATACTTAACTACACGAGCAACCATCCCAACACACACACACAAATGAAGCTGTATCAGAACACTATTCCAACAAGCCACCACACACTGCAGCACAGACGAACTTCAGAAAACAGAGGAGAACCACCTATACGATGTATTCAAGAAGAACGGATACTCAAAAAATATAATACGCAGATTCCTCAAGAACAAACCACGACAAGCAGACCAAACACAGCCAGAAACCCTAACCACCTTACCATACA
>NW_025191405.1:2250-3520 GCF_004010195.1 Chiloscyllium plagiosum
GCCAGGCCTCTAGGAATTCTCTGGCATGTCTTTGCTTAGCCTGTCCCAGGATAGGTGTGTTGTCCCAGTTGAAATGGTGTTTTTTTCATCCGTGTGTAGGGCTACGAGTGAGAGAGGGTCGTGTCTTTTTGTGGCTAGCTGGTGTTCATGTATCCTGGTGGCTAACTTTCTTCCTGTTTATCCAATGTAGTGTTTGTGGCAGTCCTTGCATGGGATTTTGTAGACGATGTTGGTTTTGTCCATGGGTTGTACTGGGTCTTTTAAGTTTGTTAGTTTTTGTTTGAGAGTGTTGGTGGGATTGTGTGCTACTAGGATTCTGAGGGGTCTTAGTAGTCTGGCTGTCATTTATTTAACCTGCCAGCACAGAGTCAGTGCCCTTAACGGAGGAGACTAAATCTCCTAGTTACATATAACCAGCCAGCACAGAGTCAGTGACCTAAAATGAGAAGACTCTAAATGTCCTGGTTACATATATTAAACCATCCAAAACACAGTCAGTGCCCTAAACAGAGGAGACTCTAAATCTCCTGGTTGTACATATTTATTTAACCAGCCAGCACAGAGTCAGTGTCCCAAACTGAGGAGACTCTAAATATTGTTGTTGTAAAAAATTTAACCAGTCACCATACAATCAGTGCCCTAAACTGGGGAGATTCTATATCTCCTAGTTATGTATATTTATTTAACCAGCCAGCACAGAGTCAGTTCTCTAGACTGAGGAGAATCTGAATCTCGTAGTTTTACATATTTATTTAATTAGCCAGGAGAAAGTCAGTCCCTAAACTGAGGAGACTCTAAATCTTATATTTAATTAACCAGCTCGTTATATATATTAAACAGACAGAACAGAGTCAGTGCCCATAATGCAGTAGAGTCTAAATCTCCTGGTTATGTATATTTAAATACACAGCACAGAGTCAGTGCCCTAAACTGTGGGGAATTTAAATCTCCTGGATGTGCATGTTTATTTAACCATCCAGCACAGAGTCTGTGCCAGAGACTGAGGAGATTCTGAATCACGTGGTATTATATATTTAAACAAACAGCACAGAGTCAGTGCCCTTGACTGAGGAGACTCTAAATGTCCTGGTTATCTATATTTATTGAACGAGCCAGCAAAAAGTTAGTGCCCAAAACTGAGAAGACTCTAAATCTCCTGGTTATATATATTTAACCAGCTGACACAGTCAGTGCGCAAAACTAGGAGACACTAAATCTCCTGATTATATGTATTTTTTAACCAGCCAGCCCAGAGTCAGTGCTCCAAACA
>NW_025191406.1:0-2500 GCF_004010195.1 Chiloscyllium plagiosum
AGTCAGTGCTGAGACACAGTCCCTTGTTATATACACACATACATAGTCAATGCTAAGACACAGTCCCCTGTTTTATATATACTCACACACACACAAACACAAAAACACACACACACAGTCAATCTTGAGACACAGTCTCTTGTTATATATACACACACACATACACAGTCAATGCTGGGACAGAGTCCCCTGTTTTACATATATATGCACACACACACAAAGTCACATACGCAGTCAATACTGGGCTACTGTTCCCTGCTGTATATACACACACACACAGTCAATGCTGAGAAAGAGTCCCTTGTTTTATATATACACACACAGTCGATGTTGAGACACAGTCCCTTGTTAAATATACACACACAGTCAATGCTGAGACACAGTCCCTGTTTTATATATATACACATACAGGGGACTGTGTCGCAGCATTGACTGTGTGTGTGTGTATATATATAAAACAGGCGACTGTGTGTGTGTGTGTGTATACATAAAACAGCGGACTGTGTCCCAGCATTGACGGTGTATGTGTGTATATAAAACAGTGGACTATGTCACAGCATTGAATGTATATGTGTATATATAAAACAGGGGTCTGTGTCCCAGTGGCTGTGTGTGTGTATATATAAAACAAGGGACTGTGTTGCAGCAATGACTGTGTATGTGTATATATAACAAGGGACTGTGTCTCAGCATTGACTGTGTGTGTGTATATAACAAGGGACTGTGTCTCAGCATCGACTGTGTGTGTATATATAACAAGGGACTGTGTCTCAGCATTGACTGTATGTGTATATAACAAGAGACTGTGCCTCAGCATTGACTGTGTACGCACATACACAGTCAATGCTGGGACACAGTCCCCTGTTTTATATATACACACATACACAGTCAATGCTGGGACACAGCCCCCTGTTTTATATATACACACATACACAGTCAATGCTACGACACAGTCCCCTGTTTTATATATACACATGCACAGTCAATGCTGGGACACAGTCCTCTGTTTTATATACACACACACACACACACAGTCAATGCTGAGACACAGTCCCTTGTTATATACACACACACACAGTCAATCTTGAGACACAGTCCCTTGTTATATATAGACACACAGTCAATGCTGAGACACAATCCCTTGTAATATACACACACACACAGTCAATGCTGAGACACAGTCCCCTGTTTTATATATACACACACACTAAGTCAATGCTGAGACACAGTCCCCTGTTTTAAATATACACATACACAGTCAATGCTGTGACACAGTCCCTTGTTTTATATATACACACACACAGTCAATGCTGGGACACAGTCCCTTGTTTTATATATACACACACACACAGTCAATGCTGAGACACAGTCCCTTGTTATATACACACACATACACACACAAACAGTCAATGCTGAGACACAGTGTCCTGTTTTATCTATACACATACACAGTCAATGCTGCGACACTGTCCCCTGTTTTATATACACACACAGTCAATGCTGTGACACAGTCCCCTGTCTTATGTATATATATTATATAATATATATATATATATACACACACACACAGTCAATGCAGCGACACAGTCCCCTGTGATATTTCCACTCATACATAGTCAATGCTGCGACACAGTCCCCTGTGATATATACACACATACACTGGCAATGCTGAGACACAGTCCCCTGTGATACGTACACACATACACCGGCAATGCTGCGACACAGTCCCCTGTTTTATATATACACACACAGTCAATGCTGTGACACAGTCCCCTGTTTTATATATACAGACACACAGTCAATGCTGAGACACAATCCCCTGTAATATGTATGCACACACACAGTCGATGCTGAGACACAGTCCCTTGTTATATACACACACACAGTCAATGCTGAGACACAGTCCCTTGTTATATATACACAGACACACAGTCAATGCTGAGACACAATCCCCTGTAATATGTATGCACACACACAGTCGATGCTGAGACACAGTCCCTTGTTATATAACAGTCCCTTACACACACACACCCACACACACGCACAGAGTCAATCTTGAGACACAGTCCCTTGTTATATATACAGAACACACAGTCAATGCTGAGACATAACCCCTTGTTATATACACACATACAGTCAATGCTGACACACAGTCCCTTGTTATATACACACATACACAGTCAATGTTGCTACATAGTCCCCTGTGATATATACACACACACACAGTCAATGCTGTGACACAGTCCCTTGTTATATATATATATACACTCACACACACAGAGTCAATGCTGGGACACAGTCCCCTGTTTTTTTTTTACACATCCACAGTCAATGCTGGGACACAGTCCCCTGTTTTATATATATATATATATATATATATACACACACAGAGTCAATGCTGTGACACAGTCCCCGGTTTTATATACGCACACACAGTCAATGCTGTGACACAGTCCCCTGTTTTATACATACACATACACAGTCAATGCTGTGACACAGT
>NW_025191407.1:0-3520 GCF_004010195.1 Chiloscyllium plagiosum
AGATTTATATCATGTTGTAAATAGAATTAAATAGTTATACGTAGAAAGTTATACTTGCCTTCCCGAAAGTTATTTAATTGAAATGTGTAATCGTGCAGATACTGAAAACCAAAACAAACATGGGAAATGCTGGCAACAGTACAGAATTGAATTGTTGTTGGATCATCAGGAATCGGAACATGAATCCATTGCTCTCCCCACAGATTCTGTCAGAACACCAGACCTAAGACAAATACTTACATTTATTTGATGCAGTTTTGTCAGATGTCAGCAGATATTCCATATGAAATGTCTGCTTACCCAAGGGGGCATTTTGCCAGCGTTCAATAACGGTCAGGTGCAATGAAATAAGTGTTTCACATCATCGTCTTTGTGAGGAGGACCTGCGCATGCTAGTCTAAAACAATGCGTTGATAACCAGGCTAAATAGAAAAACACGCGTTAGAATTCAAACGCTTTTGTATTTGTCTGTTTTTCTCAGTAGGATAACTTGCCTCTGCATGAAGGTAAACAACTCTAGCTTAGAAATGAACCCCTGTCTCCCTCGTGTAAGACAAAAATACGAACCACTATATGATTGAGCCGCATCAGTTTTACTTGAAGAAAAATGAAAGAAAAAATGATCTCAGTCCATGAACAGAAATTGGAAAGTGAGTCTGGGTGGCAGGTAAAGCAGCGATTGATCTATATTTCACCAAATCACGTTTATTCTATTCACGGTTCAAAATGTTGTCTCAACTACACACCCAACAAGAATGCTGAAAGAACTGTGATTGCTGGTAATCTGAAAGAAAAACAGAAATTGTTATAACAAAACATAGAAAGTCGGGCAACATCTTTGGGAAAAAGAAATCAGAGCTAGAGTTTCAAGTCCAGTGACCCTTCTTCAGAATTGATGACAGTGCGGAAAAGGATGTTTATGTTTATACAGATGATGTTGTGGGAGGGGGCGGGGGGAGGAAGGAGAGAGTAAATGACAGATCGAGATCGAATCCAAAGAGCGAGAAATTTATTTGGACAGAGAAAGAAAGGATAGTTTTGGGAATTATAATGCTGCTAAAGGCGACAATGCGTGATGGACAATGGGTGGTATAAAGGAGCAAAGAGCTGCAGTTGCTGCAATCTGAACTGAAAACAACAAACGCTAGATACTACAGCGGGTCCCGCAAATCCATGGAAACAGAGCAAGAAAACGTGTCAAGTCCATATTGCAACAAGAGCTTGTTTTCTCTCAATGAATGCTGCCTGACCACTGTGATCTCCAAAATGTACTGTTTTCAGGGGTTAACATTCAGTAGCAGCCCTTTTTTAAACATTTTCTCCTACAAAGAAGAAGCTGCGTTTCAGTCGCTTTCACTGTTCACAAACTCATGACTTTGTAAATTGAGAAAGTTGACACATTTCCGTCTTTCACAACGTCAGGACGACTTTGCAGACAGAATTAGATATTTTAAGCTTTGCTCACTTTTGTAATTGTAGCCAAAGAGAAAATTGAGCTGATGTTGAAATAATTTCTCAGCATTTGCACGTAGGTATCATGAGTTTGTTTTTAGCTATGCAGATATATTCAATTTGGTTGATTCAGATACAGCAGAAGTCAACATTTGATGAAGACTGAAATTCACGGTCATTCAAATTCTCACTGTACTGCCAGTTAAAAAGAGTAAGGCAGAAATATGCCATCATTTCACGTGAGCTTCGCGCCTTTATAATCGTGTTAAACAGTGCAGAAAACTTGCAGCTGTGAGAGAATTTCATAGAGTCATAGAGTTGAATAGCATGGAAACAGACCCTTCGGTCCAACCCGTCCATGCCAATCAGATATCCCAACCCAATCTTGTCCTACCTGCCAGCACCCGGCCCATATCCCTCCAAACCCTTCCTATTCATATACTCATCCAAATGCCTCTTAAATGTTGTAAACGTAACAGCCTCCACCACATCCTCTGGCAGCTCATTCCATACACGAACCACTCTCTGCGTGAAAATGTTGCCCCTTAAATCTCTTTTCTATCTTTCCCCTCTCACCCTAAACCTATGCCCTCTATTTCTGGACTCCCCGATCCCAGGGAAAAGACGTTACCTATTTATCCTATCAATGCCCCTCATAATTTTGTAAACCTCAAGAAGGTCACCCCTCAGCGTCAGACGCTCCAGGGAAAACAGCCCCAGCCTGTTCAGCCTGTCCTTATAACTCAAATCCTCCAACACTGGAAATATCCTTGTAAATCTTTTCTGAACCCTTTCAAGTCTCACAACATCTTTCCGAAAGGAAGGAGACCAGAATTGCACGCAATATTCCAACAGTGGCCTAACCGATGTCCTGTACAGCCGCAACATGACCTCCCAACTCCTGTCCTCTATACTCTGACCAATAAAGGAAAGCATACCAAACGCCTTCTTCACTATCCTATCTACACGCGACTCCACTTTCAAGGAGCTTTGAACCTGCACTTCAAGATCTCCTTGTTCAGCAACACTCCCTAGGACCTGACCATTAAGTGTATAAGTCCTGCTAAGCTTTGCTTTCCCAAAATGCAGCACCTCGCATTTATCTGAATTAAACTCCATCTGCCACTCCTCAGCCCATTGGCCCACCTGGTCAAGGTCCTGTTGTAAACAGAGGTAACCCTCTTCGCTGTCCACTACACCATAAATTTTGGTGTCATCTGCAAACTTACTAACTGTACCTCTTATGCTCGCATCCAAATCATTAATGTAAATGACAAAAGGTAGAGGGTGCAGCACCGATCCTTGTGACACTCCACTGGTCACAGGCCTCCAGTCTGAAAAACAATCTTCCACCACCACAATCTGTCTTCTACCTTTGAGCCAGTTCTGTATCCAAATGGCTAGTTCTCCCTGTATTCCATGAGATCTAACCTTGCTAATCAGTCCCCCATGGGGAACCTTGTCGAACGCCTTACTGAAGTCCATATAGATCACATCTACTGCTCTTCCCTCATCAATCTTCTTTGTTACTTCATCAAAAGCTCAATCACGTTTGTGAGAGATGATTTCCCACGCACAAAGCCATATTGACTGTCCCGAGTCAGTCCTTGCCTTTCCAAATACATGTACATCCTGTCCCTCAGGATTCCCTCCAACAACATGCCCACCACCGAGGTCAGGCTCACTGGTCTATAGTTCCCTGGCTTATCCTTACCACCCTTCTTAAAGAGCGGAACCACGTTTGCCAACCTCCAGTCTTTCCGCACCTCACCTGTGACTATCGATGATACAAATATCTCAGGAAGAGGCCCAGCAATCAAATCTCTAGCTTCCCACAGAGGTCTCGGGTACCTAATCAGGTCCTGGGGATTTATCCACCTTTTACCGTTTCAAGACCTCAGCACTTTCTCCTCTGTAATCTGGACATCTTGCAAGATGTCACCATCTATTTCCCTACAATCTGTATCTTCCATATCCTTTTCCACAGTAAAACCGATGCAAAATATAATCCAAGATGGAGGCCGGGAAAAATTTGTGGCTGTAAGAGCTGCTCCTTTTTTGAGATATT
>NW_025191408.1:0-1113 GCF_004010195.1 Chiloscyllium plagiosum
AGTTGCATCACAGGCTGCTGTTAGACAAAAAGGAAAAAAGGCTCTGACTCAAATTTTTAAGTCGAATCTGGCCACAGGGAAGTTACAGTTGCCAAATAACTGGAGGACAACTAATGTGGTCCCATTTTACAGGAAGGATGTTGGAAACAGAACGGAAAACTGTAATCCAGTCAGTATTAGATCAGTGTTAGGGCATGTACTGGAGAAAATAGGAAAGGAGAACATTTATCTCTATTTACAGAGGCAAGGTTTGATCAGAGGTAGTCAGCATGACATCATCAGAGGGAAGGAAGACCAAGCGAATGCAATTGTATGTTTTCGAGCATGTTGTTCTTATGGTTTTTCATTAAGGCCTTTGACAATGCTCTATATGGGAAACTGTTTTAAAAAAGTCATGACATCAAGGGGAACTTCGTGCGTTATATCAAACATTACCTTATTCGCAGGAGACAGAGGGCTGTGGAGGAAGGCTCTTTGTGTGACTGGAGACCAGTGTCCCCTAGTGTACCATAGGAATCAGTGCAGTGTATCTTATTATTTGTGGTATTCATAAATGATCTAGATGTGAATGTGTTGGGGGGGGGGGTGTGTGTGGGAGTGAGGGAGTTTGCTAATTAAGTTTATATTTGACACAAAGATTGGCCACATGGTTGGCAGTGAGGAGGAGGGCGTTATGTTACAGGAAGATACGGATGGAATGGTGAGATGGTCAGATGGAAGGTAACCCTGATAAACATGTGGTGATGTACTTTGGAAGGCGGAACCAAAAATGGGAGTATACAATGAATGGCAGCACACTAGGAAGCTGAGAGCATCTTCCTCCACAGATTCCTGAATGTGACTGCACACAGGTTAGGGAAAAAGTGAGGACTGCAGATGTTTGAGATCAGAATCAAGAAGTGTAGTTCTGATAAAGCACAGTCTGTCAAGCAGCATCCAAGGAGCATGAGAGTCGATGTTTCGAGCATAAGCTTTTCATCAGGATTGGAGGCCACATTCCTGATGAAGAGCTTATTCTCGGAACGTCGACTTTCGTGCTTCTCGGATGCTGGCTGATCTGCTGTGCTTTTCCAGCAATACACTTTTTGACTAATGTTAATAGGTTAGTTAAGA
>NW_025191408.1:1900-3520 GCF_004010195.1 Chiloscyllium plagiosum
GATTGAGGTCCAAATTCTGTGTCCAGCTTGAGGTCAGTAGGGTACAGAGAGAAAAGTGGGGGCGAAAATAAGAAAAAAGGAAGCAGGTCAGGGTGTACAAGCTCCAGCAAAGCAGCCCTTGGACCTGAAACATTGGCATAAAAGGATCGTTTTATTGGCGACGAAGGCTCGTGGAGTATCTGAGGAATATGTCCTTGGGTCCCAGCTATTCCCAAACATCTCAAATATTTTTTTGACGTAATCAATTGCAATATATCTCAGTCTGCTATGGTAGAAATGCATTGAGGAGATTCTCGGTCATGATGAGAACGTGGAAGGCTCAATGTGTTTAATGACCCACTCCTTTCCTGATGTTTCTGTGCAGTATGTGGGAAAGCTCTTTAAATGTTGTCACATGGTCTCAGATGTTAGGAAGGAGGTCTCTGCAGTGTCGACAGGACTGTGTTTCCCATTCCCTTTTCTGATAACGAAGCTGGTAACGGATGTTCTGTAATTGAGTGTCTTGCTTGGCCGTTTCCGAGACTATTGAAAAGATCATCACATGTCTGTGTGCCTGGAGTCACTTTTCGGCCACAAAAGGAAAGCACGGGAGATCCACTTTCTGAAAGTATGTTGGGGACGGAGATCTAAGTTTACAACCAACATTGGACACAAGGTCACTATTACTGGCACCAGATTTTAGATGCCAATATTTTTAACTTTGTTTTTAACTTCCACCAGCTGCCAGAGCATTACCCTGGTCTGGATTCGTAATCCAGTGACATTTCCACAACAGCACCATCTCCACATGGGGACCTGTCGGAAACCACTCTGAGCAGGATATAACTCCCACCAATTTGACTGTCATGATGGAATTGAGGAGGTGATATTTGTCATACTGTAATTAATCTCCTCTTAAGGGAATTGTCATAGTAATTTTCCACATTTCTAGACAGATGTCAGAATTGGAACTGTAATGAAACAACTTCCCCAGGGACACGGCTTGTTGTACATTGCCTGTGTCATATCTACTGTGTTCATATGTTTCCTCATGTCACATAAAGTGAATCAGATTGTTTAGAAACTGCCATCTGTGGTTCTGTGGGCATTCTGACGAGGTGAGGAGGATCATGGACACAACACTTCTGGCTGAGTATGGAGTAGACACTACATCCTTGTAATTTGTACTGATCCTAACTGTTCCATTAGTTAGGATGGGGGCATGTGTAAAATCCTCTTCTGAAGTGAGTTGCTTAAACCGTTTATGACTGGATGTGGCAGGACTGCAGAGCGTGGATCTGATCAGTCAGCCTTGGAATCATTCCCACTCGCCATCAGGTGTTAGTTCCACTGTTTGGAATGCAACCAGTCATGTGCGGTAGCCTTATGATTTGCCATCAGTTTTAGGGGTACACATGGTTCTGACCCTGGCATTTTTACCCACACTCGTCACTGAACCACAGATCAGCTTGATGGTCATGGTAGAATGACGGATGATCACGGTCAAAAACTTACAGATTATGTTTAAATATAATTCTGCTTCTGTTGTTGCTGCGGTCTACAGCACCACATGGAATACACAGTTTGAGCTATAATATCTCCAATAGAGTTCTGCTACCTGTCCCCCAGTTCACACTGAGA
>NW_025191409.1:0-1076 GCF_004010195.1 Chiloscyllium plagiosum
GTCTCCCTGTACCTGGGTCAGACCCACACTCGGTGCACCATGCACAGTTCCCCCCGTCTCCCTATCCCTGGGTCGGACCCACACTCGGAGCACCGTGCACAGTTCCCGAGTCCCTATCCCTGGGTCAGACCCACACTCGGAGCACCGTGCACAGCTATCGTCTCCCTATCCCCCTCGTTCAGACCCACACTCGGAGCACCGTGCACAGTTCCCGTCTCCCTGGGTCAGACCCACACTCGGAGCGCCGTGCACAGTTCCCGTCTCCCTATCCCTGGGTCAGACCCACACTCTGAGCACGGTGCACAGTTCCCGTCTCCCTATCCCTGGGTCAGACCCACACTCGGAGCACCGTGCACAGTTCCCGTCTCCCTCTCCCTGGGTCAGACCCACACTCGGAGCACCGTGCACAGTTCCCGTCTCCCTATCCCTGGGTCAGACCCACACTCGGAGCACCGTGCACAGTTCCCGTCTCCCTATCCCTGGGTCAGACCCACACTCGGAGCACCGTGCACAGTTCCCGTCACTCTATCCCTGGGTCAGACCCACACTCGGAGCACCGTGCACAGTTCCTGTCTCCCTATCTCTGGGTCTCACTCACACACACACACCCACACACACAGACTGAGCCCAGAGGTGAGTTCACATGTGGGAGGTTTATTCAGACAGCAGGGTCAGTATCCAATCGGAATGCGATAGGGGCCACGATTCGGGCTGCTCCCCGACCCGCCGTTGGTTCCTGAGGCCAAGTCTGGCCCCCTGCCCCCCTCCATCACCTTGAGCTGGGGTTTGGGGGGGGGGAGAGGAGCAGCTCACAGCACCGGAGCAGCTTGCTGGGTCATGAGCAGGTTAAAGCGCCTCTTGACTGTGATCCGATGGCGGGAGTAGCGATCGTCAGGGGAGAAGCGGGCAGGGTGGGCACTGACAGTTACCCTCCCAGCAGGGTCCACTTTCTGCAGGGGGGGGTGGGGGGGAGAGAGGAGAAGGAGACAGACAGCGTCACTCACGGAGACACAATTTCTAATTCATCACCACCCCTCGTTCCCCCAGCCCGTTACACGGAAACAAGGAGGCCATTC
>NW_025191409.1:1674-3520 GCF_004010195.1 Chiloscyllium plagiosum
ACTCTCCCCACCCCCCCCATTACCCTCCCAGCCCCCACACTCTCTCCCCCATTACCCTCCCCTCTATTACAGCCCTGGGCCCTGACCTTGAGGGTGTAGACCCTCTGCCCATTACTGTCCAGGTAAAAATGCAGAAACATGTCTCCCACGTGGCGTTCTGCCTCTGTCTGTGTTTTGGTGGTGGTGGTGGTGGTGGGGGGGGGACGCACACTTCCGGGTTCCCTCTTCCGGCTTCCGGGGCGGGTTGAGGCTTATTTCCGGCGGCACGCGGCGCGGAACGCCGGGAGTTGTAGTCCTCCGGTTCGAGTCGAGGCCGGGCGCGATGCACCCCGGGAAGCGTAGTCCCACCGCCGGCTCCACCCCGCCTCCCCAACGATGACCGCGGGCCCATGGATGGGGGTGGGGGGGGGGTACATCTCCCCGCGGGCCGGACGGGCGCGGGACGGGGCGCCTGCGCACTTCCCTCCCCGCCCCTCCCCCACCCGCCCACTGGCGGTGCCTCGCGCTCGCCGTTGACGGTTGGCCCCCTGTTTTTCCCGCCTCCCCACCCCCGCGCCAATCGGGTCAAGTATCGACCGATTATTCTCCGATTAGTGACCGATTACCGGGGTCCCCGAGCCCGGGGGGAACGGGGATCGGGTCAGGGAGCCGCCGGGGATCCGATACCCAACGATTCCGCCGCTCCCTGCACGTTTTTTTTTTATTTGTCTGGGGCTCTTCGTCTTGTTTCTTTCCACCACCCGACTAACCGATTAGTATTGTCTTGGACGCTTAATTCCCTTTCCCACTTTATCCCTCCCCTTTGCGCCCCCCCCACTCCTGCCCACCCAACCGATTCTAATCGGTTTGGAGGTCCCCTTGCGGAAAGAGTTATATCTGCATCTGCACTGCCACCTTTGCTGAAGCAATTGTTGGCGATTAATCGCTCCCAAGTGGGGAAGTATTGACTCATCCACCTTCCCTCAACCAAGTATCGGGTGATTAATCGCTTCCGAAGGGGAAGTATTGACTCATCCAACCGTCCCTCACCTCAACCAAGTCCCGGTGATTTATCGCGCCAGCCCGCAGGGAGCACTGACATTAATTGCTTACGGATCCCAGGAATATCAGCAATTAATCGCTCCCGACGCCAGGTGTATTGGTGATTAATCGTTCCCGACCCTGGGAATATCAGCGATTAATTGCTGCTGACCCTGGGAGTACTGGTGATTAGTTGCTCTTGACCGCTGGAGTATCGGTGATTAATCACTCCCAGACGCTAGGAATATTGGCGATTAATTGCTCCCGAACCCCCAAAATATTGGCGATTAATTGCTCCCTGACCCCGGGAATACCAGCGATTAATCGATCCCGGACCACAGGAGTATCGGCAATTAATTGATCCCGGACCACAGGAGTATCGGCGATTAATTGATCCCAGATCCCAGGAGTATTGGCGAATAATCGGTCCCGGACCCTGGGAATATTGGTGATTAATCGATTTCCCCCTCACGCCTGGTGACTATAGTCACCACCAGGAGATTGGGGGGGAAGGTGGTGGTCTCGCCGGATTTAGATCTGCCCCTTGGCCCTGCGTTTTGCGGAGAGTGATGTGGCGGCCAGGAAGGCAGCGTCGGTGACTCACCGGGACATGTCGGTGCGATTCACGGTGACCCCCACCCGCGCCGAGGATGTCCTGGCGTTGGAGGGAGGCTGGGAGCCCAAGGACGGCGCCCCAGACTCCGGGGACCGGGACAACGATGCAGCGGCTGCGGCCACGCCCCAAGCTGCACCGGAGTCTGGGACAGTGCAGGGTGAGTCTGTCAGTGTATAGCACTGGGGTACAGTACTGGTGGGGACCGGTCTG
>NW_025191410.1:0-3520 GCF_004010195.1 Chiloscyllium plagiosum
AGTACACAGATATAGATGGTAGTTGGAGTGCAAGAGTTAACAGAGATAGGCCTGACGGGTCTGAATCAGTTAACAGACCCAAGGAGAATAGTACGGATTGCAGGAGCCGGAGATACTGAGCGTTGTCGGGCTGCAGGAGTTCAGAGATTTCGTGAGGGTTGTGAAGGCAGGGTTCTCCCTCTCCCATCAGTTACCCAGAGATGTGGAAGAGATTACAGATTTCGAGAGGATTTCAGTTGCTGGAAGATATTAAAAAGTAGTTTTTTGAGGAGGTAAGAGGATGTTTCATCAACTCGAAGGATATGAATGAGCTTATACACATATAGCGATGGATGGAGGGTCTGGAGGAAATTACCCAGCCACAGGGGTTGTCGTGACTGGGGGCATTTACACATAAATGGTGAGTACTGGTGCCAGGCAGATTTTCCAGAGATGAGAAGGATTACACAGGCGGCAGATTAGAAAAACATCACAGCAGTACTTGGAGTGGATATTTGTGTGGGATCCCCCAGTTTGTGGGGCTGAGAAATAACAACGTGCATTGATGTTGCTCTGATTATACTACTGACCACTCATTATCAATGGTTTATTGAGAAATAAGTATGCCATGAGATCTCAAATTGCAATCATAATGATAGGTTTGTAATGGTCGAAGCTTTTAAACTTTCCAAAACTTCAGGAGGACTGTCAGTCCTAAGCATTTGGAGGGGATGAATTTGTTAAATGCGGGCTAGGAACCACCCGAACAGTAACAGCGGTCCAACCGGAGAAAGGAGCAAAAAGGTTGCCCACCCTCCCGCCCCTTGGGAAACAAGGTCGGGCAAGGAAGCTGTTAGTGGGAGAGCCGTTGGGCAAAGTGACCATATATCTTAAGTAAGGGGGGGTCGTGCCTGACAAACCTGTTAGAATTCTTTGGAGGTAGAAAGTAGGTTAGACCGGGGAAAACCTGTGGTAGTCATATATCTAGGCTTCCAAAAAGCCTTTGATAAGGTGCCTCACGGGAGGCTGCTGAGTAAGGTGAGGCTCCTTGGCATTAGAGGTGAGCTACTGGCATGGAATTTGGGTCTGCCTGTCTAATACAAGGCAGAGAGTTAGGATAAAGTGTTGTTTTTTGGAATGGCAGGTGGTGTCAAATGTGATCCCGCAGGGTTCAGTGTTGGGGCAGCAGTTGCTCACTTTATAGATTAATGTTCTGGATGAAGGAGCAGGGGGAATTCTAGCGAAGTTCGCTGATGATATGAAGTTAGGACAGGCAGGTAGTTCTCAGAAGGTGGGTAGCCTGCAAAACGATGTTGACAGTTTAAGAGAGTGGTCCAGGAAATAGCTGATGAAATTTAACGTGAGCAAGTGCGACGTCTTGTAATATGCAGAAAAATAGTACAAACAGGGATTATTTTTTTAAACAGTGAGAAAATTGATAAAGTCAAAGTACAAAGAGACCTGGGAGTGTTAGTCGTGGATTCTCTAAATATTGATTGCAGGTTGAGTCCATGATTAAGAAAGCAAATGTAATGTTGTCACTTAACTCAAGACGGTTGGAATATAAAAGCAGCAATGTGCTCATGAGACTTAATAAAGTACTAGTTAGGCCCCATTTAGAATTCTGTGTCCAATTATGGTCCCCAAACCTCAGAAAGTGCATACTGGTGCTGGAGCATGCCCAGCGGAGTTTCAGACGGCTGATCTTTGCAATGCTAGGCAAAACCTATGATGATCAGCCGAGGATCCTGGGATTGTATTCATTACAATTTTGAAGGTTGCGGGGTGATATAAAAGGAACTTACACGATAAAACATGGCTTGAAAAGGGTGGACGCTGGGAAATGTTTCCGTCAGTCAGGGAGACTAGGACCTATGGGATAGCCTTAAAATTAGCTGGGATCAATTTAGAACGGAAATGAGGAGAGAGTTCTTCAGCCAGAGAGTGATGGACTTGTGGAATTCATTGCTATGGAGCGCAGTGCAGGCCAGGACCATGCGTGCCTTCAAGGCAGAGATTGCTTATTGATCTCGCAAGGAATTATGAGCTACGGGGAGAGTCTGTGTAAGTGGAATTGAAACACCCATCATCCATAATCAATTGGTGGAGTGGACTCAATGAGACGAATGGCAATTTTTTCCACTCCTATGCCTTATGATCCAATTCTATTCGTTTGAAAATAGCTATGGAGAAGGGCAGGCCTGGTCTACACGTTCAAGTTATAAAATGTGTCATGATCAATCTTGGTAGTAATAGACATGAAGTTTAAAAAAGAAGCACTGGGGAAGTCCATTTGCAGGGAAAGTGATTCTGGCAATTGAGAGTATTTTAAAAGTGACATAAAATGAACGTTCAGCGCCACCAAGTTTCCGTTAGTGTGCATCTCAGTGCTGACAGAATTAGGAAATATTGTCTAACTGTTTAGGCTTTGGTCAAGGGAAATGGGGCACATGTCACTTATAGCCACCTATAGGCAAGAATTAAGATGCACAAATTGGCGTAGCAAAATGCAGGGGATGCAGGCAATGGAAATGTGTAGCTGGTTTAAGGAACAGATATTGCATATCTTTGATAGATATGTCCCTGTCAGGCTGGGAAAAAGTGATAAGGTAAAGGAAACCGAAATGTAGTACAGAAATTGCATCTCTTTTAAGCAAAAGAAGGAGGCCTATGTGTTGATGCGGTAAGATGGTTCAGATGAGGCGATGGAGCATTACTGATCAGCGAGGAAGGGTTCAATGAAACAGTTAAGAAGAGCAAAGAGAGGACACGAACATTCTTTAGCAAATAGAATAAACGAGAACCCTAAAACTTTCTATAGGTATGTAAGAAATAAAAGGATGACGAAGGTAGGAACAGGGCCTGTCAAAGACAGAAGTGCGAAGTTGAATGTGAACACTGTGGAGATCGGAGATGTGCTAAATGAACATTCCTCATCTGTTTTTACTCAGGAAAATAAGAATTTTGCAGAGGAGAACAATGAGGTTCGAGTATTAGACGAGAAAGGATCGAGATTAGTTACAAACAGGTGTTAAAAATTCTAGAAGGATTGAAAGTAGGCAAGACCCCTGGGCCTGGCGGGATTTATCCAAGGATACTCTGGGGAGCTAGGGAAAAGGTAGCAGAGCCTTTGGCTTTGATATTTGAGTCGTAATTGTTTACAGATTTAGTACCAGAGGACTGGAGGATTGCAAATGTTGTGCCCTTGTCCAAGAAGGGCAGGAGGGGTGACACAGGTAATTATACACCAGCGAGCCTTACTTCTGATGTAGGAAAGGCTTTGGAAAGGATTATAACATATAAGATTTATAATAATCTGGCAAGCAACAATTTGATTTCAGATAGTCAACATGGATTCGTCAAGTCTAGGTCGTGTCTCACAAACCTCATTGAGTTTTTTGAGAAAGTGACCAAGCATGTAGGTGATGGTAGGGCAGTTGACGTGGTATGCATGAACTTCAGTAAAGCCTTTGACAAGTTTCCACTTGGTAGGCAGTTGGAGAAAATTCAGAGGCATGGAATTGATGGTGACTGAGCAGTT
>NW_025191411.1:0-3520 GCF_004010195.1 Chiloscyllium plagiosum
TGGAGGAAAGTGCCAGCGCTGTTGAGTAGAGGAGTTGGGAGGGCATGTTACGGTTATACAGGACATTGCTTAGAACACTTAGAACACTGCTCTGGCCCAGCAGTCCAAAGCCAAAATTAAGAAAATCAGTGTAGGATACCTTGCAAGTTGGCCATTTCCCAGCATCAAATGTGGGTGAAACTAAAGAGTTGGAAAATATACCCAGTGAACCGTCATTTGATTGGGATCCAAGTAAAAGAAATGGAGATTTCTGTTATTCATCAAACTTGGAGTTCGAATTAATTGATAGGACAGGAGACCCTGGTGATGATAATGTAAATCTCTATCGAACTTTACGAACAAATAAAACTAAGTTTCATCAACAACAGCCTCCTCAGCCTATTTCCATTGTTTGGGACTGCACTTATACAGAGTTACTGAAGTTGGTAAAGACATTCCGTCAGATGGCAAGCAAATTATTTGCGACTTGGCAAATCACACAACAGCATTCAGTCACATCCTGTATGTTTTTTGACTCTATAAGAGATCCGACTTCTGGGAGTTAAAACTCCAGTGATGCAGGAAAATGGAGTATCGGAAAGCACCGGAAAAGGCACCAAGTCAAACAGGATAACAGGAAGTGAAATATTTGAGGCTTTACTGAAAGCAGGTAATGCCCTGAAATGCAACTAACAAAATCGAATTAGACCAAATATCAGTGTTCCATTAATAGGAAAAATTGGAATACACATCAAGTTATGGCCTTGTTTGATACTGGGTTGAGGTCAGTATTCTTCAGGGAAAGAAACGTCTAGGAGGGTGGGATACTGATAAACTGATCTGTGGAATCAGAAACATCCTGTGCGAACGTGTGAGCAATTGGCATTCAGGAATATAACTCGATGTATGTGTGTTAGTATGCAGTGTAAACATATGAGAATTGATTAGATTAGATTAGATTACTGACAGTGTGGAAACAGGCCCTTCAGCCCAACAAGTCCACACCGACCTGCCAAAGTGCAACCCACCCAGACCCGAAGCGCAACCCACCCAGACCCATTCCCCTACATTTACCCCTTCACCTAACACTACAGGCAATTTAGCATGGCCAATTCACCTAACCTACACATTTTTGGACTGTGGGAGGAAACCGGAGCACCCAGAGGAAGCCCACGCAGACACGGGGAGAATGTGCAAACTCCACACAGACAGTTGCCTGAGGTGGGAATTGAACCCGGGTCTCTGGTGCTGTGAGGCAGCAATGCTAACCACTGTGCCACATTGCCGCCCTCATGATGTCTTGAGGGGGTGCAATTACAGACTCAAATGAGGAAGTTCTGCTTTGCCACACAAAGAATGGTTGAGGTAGTTGGAAAAGCTAAGTGAAAACCCTCTATTATAACATCCTTTCTCCCATAATAAAGAAATATCAAACATTCTTTGACAACTGGGATTATGAAGAAATCTCACATTATTGAAAAATTATTCATAGCAAGAATTGGACGAATTGCCGTCTCCTCAAAAGATAGACCAGCATGACCAGTAAAGAATCCAGATATGAGGTAGACCATGACGGTCAATAATCGACATTAAGGAAATATGCATCATATATTGGGACCTGCTCTGCCAGAAATTGTAACACCGCTGTAGTAGTTATCATTAGAGACTGATAAATAATATGTTTCATCGACCTGGAAAATGATTTTTCTCTGATGTGTTGGATGAAACTTTGAAAAGGTTTGTACGCCTTCACGTGATACGGTAAACGATGTACATTTTATGGATTGCTGCACGGCTACCTACATAGCTCAATTCGTTTCCATTCTTCAGTAAACTGGAATCTGGAGACATTCACTCTGGCTTCCAGCAATTCAAATGATACATTAATTTGATAGGAACAGCTCCATGGCACTTTTGAACAAAAACTAGAAGAAGTATTAACTTTGTGTACTCAACAATTACGTGATTGCAGCTGCAAAGTTAATACCAAGGAAATCCAGACGTCAATTCAGAGTGATCTCTTTGTAGGAATACAATGGGCCAAGGGAGAACATGTGGTTCTTGATGAAATGAAAAACAAAATCAGCAAGATAAAAGGCCTGACCAATAAATAAATGGCCGAATATTTATGAGGCTGCTTGGTTATGCAAAGACACATAACTTATTTTAACATCGTGCTGCAGCTCATCTATACTGTCACTTGCTGGAGAAAAAAAGAACAATATTCGACTAGTATACCTTTTAACATAAAAGGAATTTCAAATGTGTTCAGGGATTGTTTGTGCAAACGGTTACCATTCCTCAATAAATAACAGGTTTTCATATGCCAGGACAACCACTAGAATGACAAGATTCTCGGACAAACAATAGTATAATTTAGCGATGCAGCAAAATCAGTCCGATTAGCAACCTGTGCCAATCATTGGCCCCGCAAACGACTGGAAGCTGCCAAAAAATGCAATATATTTGAGAAGCAGCTATGAGCGTGTTACTGAGAAGTCTTTGAACTACGTGATTAAGTAGACCAAGTAAGTTTTAGTAATACTGACATAACTTCACTATCTTATGGCATTCCTAACTTGCCAATACAATAGATGATAACTTTGCATGGCTAAATGCAACCAAAACAAGGTGTGGTCAGTTAACTGATGACTCTGATTCAACTGTAAACGTAAGCATCACTGGAATGCTATACCATTTCACCTAAACATTTCAAAAACAACGGTAGAACAAGGATGAGTAGATGGCTTCAGTCAGTTAGCTGCGCTAACAGTTGTACTTCTTGCCCTTCGCAAGAATGAAGGATGGTTATACCCGTAATATTGACTTCTGCACCTCATAATGCTGCCTCACTTGGTGTGTTCCTCCAGCCTCCTAACTGTCTACTTTGGGAACCAGCATCTGCAAGGTCTCCAATTTATCTATTTTCAAAAAAAAAAACATCAAACTGTCCCTGAAACTCAAACACTCCCCTCGGACCCTGCCTATATGAACTGCATATTTGTGGCTGGGAACAATTTTTACACCGTTTCTTTCATTTGCTTTGATACTTCTGAGTAATTTACCGACAATGATACAGAGATGGTGAACCGAAAAAAAATTATTGAGTTCTAATTTTATTTTATAAATATTGTATCTAATGTTCGTACAATTTACAGATATGCAACTTTTAGGAAACAAAAATCGATGATTCATTTACTCTTCTCGAGCAAACCACGTGCAAACTGCAGACGAGAAGTTTTGGCGTTCACACTTCCATCTATGCTGCTTTCCAGCGTAAATTTCGAGAGGAATTTGAAAACATGATTATCTCTCCATTGGCTGCAATGATACCATCTCTTAAAAAAGTACATGGAATTGTATTCCATCGGAAGTATATTTTATCAAGTTCGTTCTGTAATGCGACTGAGTCAATATTCACTTGCATAAACCCATGTTTACTTCAATATCCAGTGTGAGGTAAGTTAATTTGATGAAAAACGCTGATATCATTTACTGTCTATCGTGAGACAAATTAGATGTGACAAGCATTGTATTTGAG
>NW_025191412.1:0-3520 GCF_004010195.1 Chiloscyllium plagiosum
TCTTTCTTGCACACTTGTTGTCAATGAAATTAGTTTTAACTTCAAGCATTCAAGCCCCACTCCAGGCTTTGAGCACAAAAATCTAACATTTCAACACAGCGCTGAGGGATCGCTGCTCTGCAAAGATGCCATTCTTCAGATGAGACATTAAACCAAAGACCCATTTACCTGCTCAGGTCGATATACAAGCTCCCATAGGAAAGAACGGCAGTGTATTTGTATTTACCCCTCAATCAACATCACAAAAACGGATTATCCCAAACATTACTACATTGTTGTTCGTGGCAGTTTGCAAATTGTCTGACACATTTCCTAATTTACAACAGTGACTACACATCAAAAGTATTTCATTAACTGTTACATGCTTTGAAACATAAAATGTGCCATACATGTTGTTTAATTCTCACATTATTCCTGAAGAGCTTGGGACTGATTTGTGACTGAATAATATGTGAATATGTATCACTGATGCACTGTGGTCATGTGCTGAGTAACCAAGGATCAATCTGTCAGTCCACCAGCCAAAGGGAAATCTGTGAGAAATACACTCAATGAAACTCCAGCATTTTGATTTGAAAGTGTGACTATTTCTATGGCATGGGAACCAGAAGACACTCTCATTATGTTTTCCCTCTCATTTTCAGCTTTCCTCCCTTGACCCATCCGCTGGGCTCTCCCTTCCTCTCATTTTTACTCATGTTCTCTCTCTATCCTCTCATCCATTTTGTTCTTTACCCATTCCCTCCCTTCCCTCTCTCTCTGTTTCCTTGTCAGCAAGATCAGGAATAGGCTCCTGACTCATGTATCCCAACCCCACTCCAGTAATTACACTTCGTCCCTCTGACAATAACACTTGCCAGCAGTGGATTCTGTAACTGTGGTCCACAGCAGAAATCCTAATTTCCAATGTCACCTTTCACCTTTGTGCACAGGAAGGGAAGGATGCATTTCACTGGATTGTAGAGTAATGAAGGGGGTCATTCACCCCATCTTTCAGAGGGCTGCTTAATTAGTCCCCCCTCTTGGAGCCAAGACACTATAAAATTTCGATCATTGTTTTCCTTTTGAAACTGCAATCCTTTCAGAAAGTACACTTCAAATCATCAACACTTGCAGTTGTAGAATTCATTTTTGTCAAAAAGATTGATGATCCTTGTTGACCACAGTAACAGTTGAGGGATGGAAAGGTCTTGGGTCTACAAAAAGGGAATGGAAATCAAGAGCGATGGAGGCAGATGTGGGGCAAGTGAAAAAGGGATGAAGTGCATGCCCCTGTGACAGGGCAAAGGCCAAACAGGCAGATGTGCAATAATGTGAAGAGAAGTACCCAGTTTTATATAAAATGCGACTCTCCCCAAAGGGTGGCTGGCCAGTCGGCATTAAGCCATCTCAAGAGCATTATACACCAGCACCATACACCTGGTCCAAGCAATGGAAACCCATGAAAAAGCAGACAGCACTCTGAAAAAAACCTGAGAAGAGAACAGCAACCAACGTGCATCACAACTCATTAGTGGCCCACAGTCTGTTTGTGGACAGTTTTGGTTCAGTCACATCAAGGCATGGAAACCTCGATTGGGTGTTAATCTCATAATCAACTGTTCTAAAGGCTGAGACTGTACCTTTTGGGGTTTAAAAGGATGAGAGGTGATCAAAATGTGCCATATTAGATCCTGAGGAGACTTGACAGAATGGATCCATTCCGACAAGATGTTTTCCCTTGTGGGAGACCAAAACTAGAGGGTGGGGTGGGGTGGGGGGGAGCAGTTTGAAAATAAAGGGGTCACCACTTGAATACAGCAATGTGGAGAAACATTTTCTCTCAGAGAATTGTGAGTCTTTGGATCTCTCTTCTCCAGACAGTGGTGGAGGCAGGGTCATTGAATATTTATAACACAAAGGGGGACAGATTCTTGACTAACAAGGGAGTCAAAGATTACTGCTGGGGGGGGGGAAGGGGGATGGGGTTGCATCAGGTGAGAATGTGGAATTGAGGCCACAATCAGATTAACCATGATCTTGTTGAATGGTGGAGCAGCTTCAATGTGATAAATGGTCGACTTGTGCTCTTATTTCATTCATGATTCATATTACAAAGATATTTCACTTTGCAATGAGTACCTTCCGAATTAGTTTTACCTACAACCACCAGGAATATCATCATCCAATCAGTGCACAGGTTGTGAAACTATTTTTGCATCATAAATAGCTCACACTTCCTGGGTCTTATTCTCTTGCTGATACTCATTGTTCCGAATGATTTACTTTCTTCTCTCAACTTCCAGCTGCTGGGTCTCCACAAACAGAGGATTCATCTGGAGTTTCCTGGGACCTGTGTGTCTGATCATTGGGGTAATTTTCTAACTACTCATATCAAGTCTATTGTGTTTTATTTCTATCTGATTGCATGAAATGTTTGTGTTTAAAATGTACAGTAAACCCCTTTTTTATTTACCTAACCTTAGTAACAGATTCAAGAACAGCTTCATCCCTGCTGTGATCAGACTGATGAACAGACCTCTCATATATCACAGTGGCTCAGTGGTTAGCACTGCAGCCTCACAGCACCAGGGACCTGGGTTCAATTCCAGCCTTGAGTGACTGTCTGTGTGGAGTCTGCACATTCTCCCCATGTCTGCGTGGGTTTTCTTCAGCTGATCTGCTTTCCTCCCACTATCCAATGATGTGCAGGTTAGGGTGATTTGGGCATGCTAAATTGCCCATAGGATGTGTAGGTTAGATGCATTAGTCAGGCGTAAATGGAGACTAATATGTTACCCTTCGCAGGGTTGGTGTGGACTTGTTGGGCCAAATGGCCTGTTTCCACACTGAAGCAATTCTATGAAATTGTATGTTACACTTAATCTTTCTCTGCACCTTCTCTGTAGCTGTAATAGTCCATTCTGCATTCTGTAATATTACCCTGACGTATTTATGTAGGGTGTGATTTTTCTGGACAGCATGCAAATCAATAATTTACCCTGTATCTTGGTATGTGACAATAATCAATCAAATCTAATCAAACTGTCACTAGCAGGTATTATCAATTTGCGGCTCATTTATATCCCACTGCTTTCCATAACATACTCTTTTTGCACATTATCTCTCTCTAATACTCTCTCTATCCCTGAGATGACTTCATGAAGGTTGGCATCCCATCACCAAATCACCCTTTATTTACATGTATATAGCACATTACACTGACCCAGCTAGCACAGAACAGGCTCCTGGACTGAGCAGAAACCTCGACTCTCCTGTTTATATCTGTCAGCCAGGACTCCCTGATTGGACCAGGTTAACAGCCCCAATCAGGGAACTCATATTCTATGAGATCCACCTGGCTGACATCCTTCCATTCACTACACTTCCCCCCTCCCCCATAATGTTTCTGGGACATAACAATTCCACATCCAGCAAAAGACATTTGGGTTAAAAGATGGATCCTGTCCTACCTCTTCCTCAGAGACTTATTTTGCTGCTACATGGTAGTTGAAAATGTGTTGCTGGAAAAGCACAGCAA
>NW_025191413.1:0-3520 GCF_004010195.1 Chiloscyllium plagiosum
ATTTCCTTCTCCAATGTACTTTTAGGAAGTGAAGCTTCGGTGATTTCTTGGGCTGGCCTAAAAGTGACTCCAAAGACCCTGACATGTGACAAACATTTCAAATGTCTCTGAAACAGCCAATCAAGGCACTCATTTGTATCTAACTACTCTGAGGTCTGAAAGGATGAAACCAGACAGAAGACCCGGCCTCGGCATCAGTGTCGGTAAAGGGAACGGGAACACAGTCCTGTCGACCCCGCAGAAACCTCCTTCCTAACATCTGAGAGCTTGTGACAACATTTACAAAGGTTTCACACAGACTGCACAGAAACAGTGGGAAAGGATTGGATCATACAACACATTGAGCCTCCCCTATTCTAGTTCATGAAAAAAAATCTTCTCAGTGCACACGATATGCATATCCGTTATTGTGGGTAACCTTGGGAATCTATAAAATAGGCGGTGCAGTAGTATGTTTGGTCCATCGAGTTTGCTCACCAATTCAATATAATGATGGTTGGCCGTCATTTCCACACAGTTCTCCTGCTCTCGCACCATCCCTTTACTATCTCTAAATCCTTATTTATAATCAGTGCCTTGGTTTCCAGGTGCGAGCGAATTCCCCAGGTTCCCCAGTCAGTGAGAGCAGACATTAATTTTCATCTCAATGCAGAGTGAGCTGCTTGTACCTAATACTGTGGCCCTTTGTTTTAAACGTCCCAGCCAGGGGTATTATCATCTCTGCTTTCAATCTGTCTCACCCTGTCAGAGTTTTGTATATTTCACGGAGATCTCCACCCATTTTCCTAAACTCAATGGAATACTGGCCCAGTCTCCTCCCAAAACAAGCCTGCATGAATGTAAACCTAATTTTTACTTTCCCATTTGCATATATTCTTCCTAATACCTCTCGCTTTAACTTTTCTTATGAGCTTACTGTGTGAGTTCTTTGATAAAAAAGCTCATGAATATCCAACTTCACGTTATCCATTGGTTCTTCATTGCCTATGTCCACAAGAATCATCTTCAAACCATTCCAAAAAAAAAAAACTTTTGCCACTTCTGGTTTTCCTTTCATCGGTACATTCTCCCACTTCCCAGTTATGTTATTGCCTTCTAAATATCTCGGATGACAAGATAACTGGTCTGTAGTTCACCACTCTCCA
Organism: Chiloscyllium plagiosum; assembly: GCF_004010195.1. Taxonomy (NCBI): domain Eukaryota; kingdom Metazoa; phylum Chordata; class Chondrichthyes; order Orectolobiformes; family Hemiscylliidae; genus Chiloscyllium; species Chiloscyllium plagiosum. The sequence goes on from NW_025191413.1 coordinate 1,146, forward strand.
AATCCAACCTTTCTAAAACTGTTGGATAATATTTATAACCTTTGCCTTATCCAGATTGGCTAAATGCCTTTCGGGAATGAGTCGGAAAATAAAGTGAAAATCCGCGATGCACTCAACATGTCTATTTCTGCTTCCTCTGAAATTCTTGTATGAAGTACATCTAGTCTGTCAGATTTATAAATACTCAAACCAGCTTTCTTTTCAAAGATAACCCCAACATTGATAACAATGATCTTAGACTTTATTGACAAAGTCCCATGGTTACTTGGTATTTCTGGAAGATTTTCTGGACATTCTTCCATGAAGATAGACACAAAGAAACTGCTTCTTTTCCCTGCGATTTCTCTGTTCTCTGCAATAAATTATCCTGAACGCGCACCAACTGTTCCAAATTTGACCTTGTTTTTATTTTTTTCATACATTTTTATACAATTTTTTACAGTCTTTATGTGTTTCTTTTGTTTGCACGCTTTTTCTCTTTTTGATTTTCTTCTCAGTTTCTTGATCATCCTTTGCTGGATCCTACATTTCTCTGAATCCATTGGCTTACTGCAACACTTGGCATTTTTTTAAGCTGCCTCCTTTCATCTAATAGGTAGATGAAGGTGGGTTTGAAAGTGCAAGTCGAGGGGAGGGTGGATCAGATTGATAGGAAGGAAGGTGAACATGTAGGAAAATTCAAAAGTGCGGTGCTGACTTGGAAGGTTGGAGCGACGTAAGGTGGGATTAGGGAAATGGGGCAATGGGGAAATCCACTATGATCCACTGTGGTTGGAGCGTCCCAAGGCAGAAGAGGAGGCTTTCTTCCTTCAGGCTTCTGGTGGCTCGTGTTTGGTGATGGATCAGGCTTAGGGCCGTCATGTCCTTGGCAGAGTGCGAAGGGTAGTTAAAGTGCTCAGCCACAAGGCGATGGAATTGTTCAATGTCGCTGTCCCAGAGATGTTCTCTGAAATGATCTACAAGTTGACCTCCTGCCTCGCCAATGTAGAGAAGACCACATTAGGTTAAATCGATGCAGTAGATGAGGCATTCTGTCTCCCTTCGTCACCTATCACTTTCAATCTCACTTTCATCTACCTATCGCAATCCCAGCTACCTCCCTCCTGCCGCACACCCTTCCCATTTACCTCTCAGCTCTCTTGGCCCGTAAGCTTCATTCCTGATGAACGGCTTATGCCAGAAACATCGATTTATCTGCCCTTAGTATGCTTCCTGACTGTGCTTTTCCAGCACCACATTTTTCGACTCTGATCTCCGCATCTGCAGTCCCCACTTTCTCCTCACACTTTCATGGCTTGCATGACTCAGATTTATAACGGTTACTTCAAATAAAACAAAAATTGTCGTGTACTCAAACAGCATAAAAGAAAAACAATACATTGTGATCACTGTTCCCAAAAGGTCCTTTCCAGCACAAGTTTCAATTAGCTCTTCTGATCACTCAACACCAATTCCTAAATAACCTGATCTCGAGCTCAGTGCTCGACATAATGTTAATGTAAACCATCTCACACGTGGTCATGAAATCCATTTTTCCCAGCATTAGCATTCAATTGGGTTAACACAGTTCAGATATAATGTAAACAGTACATTATTACTGCAGTACCCACAAATGTGAATATCTCATTTCCTGTTTTATAACATGTCCAGCATTTGTACTGCAGCTTTCACTTTGATATATCACTCCCATCAATGTTTGCTCCTCCTTGCTGTTTTTGCGCTCCACCTTACTAGATTCTGTGGAATCTGAGCGACGTGGGCTCTGGGGAGATTAATGGTAGAGATCATCTCCCAACATCATTTATGATCTTCTCAAACGTTAATTTCTACAGATCTCCCGTTATGCTGATTTTAGTGAAGGACAATGATCTTCCAACAATGCTCTGTATTTCCCCAGGAGCTGAGACAGCTCTAAGCTGGGTGGGAACCTTACAGCAGGCTGGTAAAGTATTGCTGCTGCTGTACAGGGTCTTAGTGAGATCACATCTGGAGTAGTGTGCACAGATTTAATCTCTTCAATGAAGAAAGAATATTGTTATATTGGAAGCAGCTCAGAGATGGTTCCCTCAACTGATTCCTGCAATGAAGGTGCTAGCTTATAAAGAAAGGATGATCAGGTTGACCCAGTAGCCATTGGAGTTTACAAAAATTAAGGATGATCTTATTTGAACATAGATGACAGAAGGAGTCAACAAGTGAAGTGAATTACACAGACAGTGGAGGAATCCATTCCGTTCTCCAGCCTGTTACACAGGAACAACAGAAGGATATTCAGACCTTTTACCCTGTTACACTGGAATAGGACGAGGTTGTTCAGCCCCTGGAGCCTGATATACATTTAAAGAAGGAGGCCAATCAGCCATTCGAGCTTATAA
>NW_025191414.1:0-1941 GCF_004010195.1 Chiloscyllium plagiosum
CAGAAGCTGCAACACTTGCCCATTGACCTCATCATTCCTCACAGTCCAAGGCCCCAATCCAACTTCCAAGTGAAGCAGCATTTCACTTGTATTCTTTCAATCCAGTCTCCTGTCTTTGCTGCTCACAATGCAGTCTCCTTCACATTAGCAGGCCAATCAGAAACTGCTTTGAGGAACATCTCCACTCAGTATGAATGACCCCAACCTTCTGATTGTTCACCATTACAATAATCTACCTTGCTCTGAAGCTAATAAGAATTCTTTGAAGAGGTAACAAGCAGGTTAGATAAAGGAGAACCAATGGGAGTTTACTATGTGGACTTGCAGTAGGCATCTGATAATGTACCACACAGGAGGCTGCAGAGTTAGACAAGGGCCAGTGGTGTAATTGGCCAGGTACTAACATGGATAAAAGTTTGGCTGTCTGGCAGGAGGCACAGTGGAGATAAAATGGTCCTTCTCAACGTAGTAGCCGGTGACAAGTAGTGTTCCACAAGGGTCAGTGTTAGGTCCACAACATTTCACTTTAGAGGTTAATGATCTGGATGGCAGAACTGAGGGTATTCTGGCTACATTTGCAGATGATGCAAAGATAGTGGAGGACCGTGTATTATTCAGGAGGCAGGGAGACTGCAGAAATATTTCGAAAGTTCAGGTGAGTGTGAAAAGGAGTGGCAGATGAAATACAATGTGGGAGAGTGCGAGGTCATGCATTTTGTTATGAAGAAGCAGGCATGGACTATTTGCTAAATGGGAAGAAAATTCCGAAATCTGAAGTGTAAAGGGACTTGAGATTCCAAGTCCAGGATTCGCTTAAGAGAAACTTGCAGGTTGAGTCAGTAGTTAAGAAGGCTAATATGAAGTTCTCATCCATCTCAATAGTACTATAGTATAAAGGTAAGGATTATGACGCTTTCTACGTCTCTGGTCAGACACCATCGCCAGCATTTTGTACCTCATACCTTAGGAAGGATGTATTCAACTTGGTGCGTTTCGACAAAAGGTTCACCAGAAATGAAAAGCTTAGCACATGAGGAACATTTGCGGGCTCTAGTTTATATTCGATGCAGATTAGAAGGCTGGGGGAGGGATCTGATTGAAACTCACAGAATACTGAATGGAATGGACAGAGAGGACATTGGGAGGACGTTTGCACTGGTACGAGAGACAAGGACCTGAGGGCACAAGCTAAGAGCAAACAGAAGACCCTTTCAAACGGAGACAAGATGAAACTTCTTTAAGCAGAGAGTGGTGAAACTGGAATTCCTTACCACCGAAGGCTGTGGAAACCAGATCGTTGAGTATATTTAAAACAGAGACGGATAAGGTTTTGATTGACAACGGGATCAAAGGTTACGGAGATATAGCAGGGAAATGGGGTTGAAAATCTGTCAGTCATAATTGAATGGTGGAGCAGACTCGATGGACCGAATGTCTTCTTTTCAGCTCCCATAGTCTTGTGGCCATATACAATTTCAGTCCTGGAAGGTGCGCTGGCTCAGTGGATTGCAGTGCTGCTTCACAGCAACAAGGACATGAGTTCCATTACAGCCTCGGGTGACTGCCTGTGTGGGGATTGCACATTGTCTGCGTGGATTTCCTCTGGGTGCACCGATTTCCTCCCACAGTTCAAAGATGTGCAGGTTAGGCGAATTGGCCATGCTAAATTGCACATACTGTTCATGAATGTGAGGTTAGGTGCAATAGTCATGGGCCAAAGTATAGTAATAGGGTAGAGAATGGGTTTAGTTTGGATACAATTTAGATGGTCAGCATGGACACGTTGGGCCAAAGGGCCTGTTTCCACACTGTAGGGATGTTAAGAAAGTGCAGACAGCTGCAATTTTCCAATGAAGTTCAACCCAAGCTCGAGTAACACTTCACTTTACACTTTGGTGCGTTCCAGCTTGTAGGGGTTAATATTCAGTTCCATAAATTCAC
>NW_025191414.1:2482-3520 GCF_004010195.1 Chiloscyllium plagiosum
AATTTTTAAAAAAGCGTTCCCACATCAGGAATCAGGATATGTCATGGAGTACAGGGGTGATGGGTGAATGGGTCCTGGTGTGAACTGAGGACTGGCAGCAGAATTGTATTGCAGATATTGCAGCTCAGGCTGGGAATTCATGTGATGCTGCAAATCATAGCAGCAGCAGTAGGAGCAGCAGCAACAACAGAACCAGAATTATATCCAACCACAATCTGTAACATTTTCCCCGGGATAATCCCTCAGTCTAACATTACCATGAAGCTGATCTATGGTACAGTGATGCGTGTGGGAGAACATGCCAGGGTCAGAAACCTATGTACCTGAAGCTGATGACGATGCATTAAAACTACTGCACTTACTGCTTACATTAACAAACAACAGAAATAATGTCTGATAGAGAGAGTGCAATGATCCCAAGACTATGACCACTTCTTTTCAAACCAACTAATAATTGTTGCTGATCTGTCTACCTTTGTTCTTATCTGATTGTTAGAAACCTTGTTCCTTCTGTTCGACACGGTTCAAGGACTTCCCTCCTATTACAGTTTTGTTTGTATCATTGATATACTTACAGTGCCTTTCCCTGTGAGGAATGATGTAAAATACTGGTGTAAATTATCTGCCTATTTCCTATAGCCAGTTCCTCAGTCACACTCTCCAAATGGACTCAGTATGCGTTCTTGACATCATTTCTACCTAAGGTCACACAGTCATCTTTAACATTGTTTATGTACACAGAAAAGTTTGCGATGCTTGTTTTTATATTTCTTGCTAATTTGCTTACATTATATCTTTTCCTCCCATACCTCGCTTTCACGATTCATACGGTCATATCGCGCACAACCAGGCCCTTTGGTCCAACCTGACCATGCTGGCCAGGTTTTCCAAAGTAAACTAGTCCCATCTGATTGCATTTTGTCCATGTGTCTCTAAACGTTTCCTATTCTGATGTTTGTACAAACTCCTTTTAAATGTTGTAGCTGTACTTGGATTTACCATTCCTCCTCTGACAGGTCTTTCCATACACACATCCCC
>NW_025191415.1:0-3521 GCF_004010195.1 Chiloscyllium plagiosum
ATAATACTGGAGTCATGTGCTCCAGAACTTGTTCCTCCCCAAGCCAAGCTGTTCCAGTACACTTACAACATTAGCATTTACTCAACCATGTGTAAAATTGCCCAGATACGTCCTGTATATATTAATCATAGTGACATAGAGCGGCATGAAATGAAGTTGTCAACCCTCACTCGTGAGATTCAGAATTTGCTGTTTAATCCAGAAAGGTGGAAATTGGAAATACTTTTCACAACAAAATCTAATTTCGTTCTTGCCATATTTCCCCAACTTTCTTGCCTTTGCTCAGACCACTCAAGGCAGCAGAAAATTCAACTCCATAAAAATTACTAACAATGTTCTTTTTAAGCTACTTACAGGATTGAGGATCCCACAGGCGCTCAGGCCTGAGTACTTTCAATGTTGTTCTGAGGATGGTGGTGGATTCGCTGTCCAGTGTTTTGATTCCCAAAGAGACTATCAGAGAAATAAAGCGAGTAACTTACCAATCCCGCCTACATAATCCTTTTTTTTGGTGGAGGAGGATGGGCGAGAGACACATTCATATTTGTGTTTCGGGTAAAGCAACCACACAAATATATGACCTTACTTACCCAGCCGTCCTGTGTCCACTCCTGCTCCACCTATACACGAGGTAAAAGTAGAGGTCCATGATACTCAAGGTAAGCTTTTAATGCTCAATTTACGTTCCCAGAAGACCTCTGGTCCTCGCTCCTGCTGTAAAAATGGAGGCTACTGATGCTCAAGAGAAGCTTTTAAAGGCTCAACGTTTTCCCAGCAACCCTCTAGTCCTCCCACCCGCTGTAAAAATGGAGTCCTCTGATGCTCAAGATAAGCTTTAAAATGCTCCATTTACTGTTTCAGAAGCCCTCTAGTCCTCCCTCCCACTGTAAAAGTGAAGGTCCATGATACTCAAGGTAAGCTTTTAAATGCTCCATTTACTTTCCCAGAAGCCCTCTGGTCCTCCCCCCTGCTGTTAAAATGGAGGCCTCTGATACTCAAGGTAAGCTTTTAAATGTTCCATTTACTTTCCCAGAATCCCTCTGGTCCTCCCCCACTGCTGTTAAAATGGAGGCCTCTGATACTCAAGGTAAGCTTTTAAATGCTCAACATATTTTCCCAGCAGCCCTCTGTTCCTCGCTCCCGCTGTAAAGATTGAGGCCCCTGATATTGAAGGTAAGCTTTGAAATGCTCAACTAACTTTCGCATAAGCCCTCTGGTCCTCGCTCGCACTGTAAAACTGGAGGCCCCTGATACTCAAGGTGAGCTTTTAAATGTTCCATTTACTTTCCCAACAGCCCTGTGGTCCTGGCTCCCACTGCACTTCCCCGATGTGGAGAAGCTATGCCATGTTCTTCGCAGCCCTCAACGTGTCATCAATGATGATCAGCAACTCGACAAGATCACCCCTACTCCTCTTACCTTTAAACAGACCATTCTTTGCAGCAAACTACCCAGCCTTCAGGATAACATCCACCCCAACACCACACAACTCTGCCATGGCAACCTCTGCAGGACATGTCAGATCATCGACATGGGCACTACCATCACACGTGGGAACACCACCCACCAAGTGCACGGCAGATACTCGTGTGACTCAGCTCATGCTGTCTCCCTCATACGCTACAGACAAGGATGCCCCAAGGCATGGTATATCGGTGAGACCACCCAGACACTACAGCAATGGATGAACAGACACCACACAACAATTGCCAGACAGGAATGTTCCCTCCCAGTCAGGGAACACTTCAGCGCTCAGGGACATTCAGCCTCTAATCTTCAGTAAGTGTCCTTCAAGGCAGATTTCGAGATACACAACAATGCAGGATCACCGGGCAGAGACTGATAACCATGTTCCGTACCAATGAAGCTAGCCTCAACCCAATTCTGTATCTGTGAAGTCTTCCACACTGTCTTGTTGTGACAACATAATCTTGATCAATTGCTCTGATCTCTTCACCTTATTAAGTTTTGAATTACTTATTGCACTCTCTCACCCACACTCTCACTCAAACACAGACACAGACTCACAAACACAAACAGACTCTCACAGACCCTCTCTCACACACCCACACTCTCTCTCATACACAACACAGACACACACCAGACACATATATGCAAACGCATACACATACAGAACTAGGATACATCTTCCTTTACACAAAACATGCTTCACTCTGAGTGAAAGTCTGTTTGCTAATGTCCTATACAGGAATGAATTGCAGAATTGCTGCTGTCTACTTTTTAATCAAAAAGTACACAATTTATAATCGCAGTCAGCCAATATGGTGTCCTATAAATTCCACCTTTCGTAATAAAACCAGTCTGATTCCAGGCTAAAACTCTGGGACAGGACCTCGCTCCTACAATTCAATGTCTGACCTGAAGTTTCACCTTTTTTATAATCCTATCGCTGTTCCTGATTGTCCTGACATTGACTTTATAAACACATTGTTGTGTCACCATAGTCTGACTACACCAATAGGGGCAGCTCTTACATTAGGGAGAAGTGACTGGTGGTAACTTATCCTGAGGCCACCAGACCTTAGACACGGGAAGAAGTGCAGAAGGAGAGTCCTTCACAGTAACCTCAGGCCGGTGGTAGGAACTGAACCCATGCTGTTGGTATTACACTATTCTACAAACCAACAATCTGAACCGATTCCCATTAGCGCTTTAAACACTGTCTCACACCCTTGGTCACCTGCAGAGACATATTACCCGATACCCCAATCACATCAGTTGTATGATCTTTTGCTCTCTTTGCCCTTGATCTCTCAGCCGATAAACTCGGTGTCTTTTCCCTGCTCTCTCCCGGCAACTGATGAAGGAGCAGCGCTCTGAAAGCTTGTGTGATTTCAGGTAAACCTATTGGACTATAACCGCATGTCGTGTGACTTCTGACTTAATATATATCAAGTATTATTTATAATACATGAAGTTTAAAACATGTAGACTGAATACCACAAAGATGCTTTACATCAGCATTTTTATCAATGTGAATACGTTAGGGACTTTTACACAGACATTCATTCACACGATGTGGGCATCATTGAGAAAGGCGGTACTTGCTGCTGATGCTGAATTGCCTCTGAGAAGGAAGGAGCAAGTTCAAATGGGGTCACATCAGTGACTGTCATCCCTGTCTTTTAAATATTACACAGAGTGAGCAACTTAAATGATCTTTATTATGAGCATGTTAAACAATATTTGCTGTAGCCATTTTATATAATAGTTTTGCTTGGTTTATACACTGCAATCAGTGAAAGTTACATCTTTGGGGGCACTTCAGGAGATATCAAATGGAAGCCTTTTTTTAAGTGCTCTTCAGGAACTTTACACAGGGACATCTGCTGCAGAGTGTTCCTCAACATGATGAGTGATGCACAGAGTCGATAAGGGCTAATTTGTGCACCTTAACAAAGGGAAACATTGTGTTTGTCTCACTGATCCAGGAAGGAACGATCGATTGCATTTTGTCTGCTGCAAGAATCATGGGGAGTGTTGACTGAACTGACTCTGTG
>NW_025191416.1:0-3521 GCF_004010195.1 Chiloscyllium plagiosum
TGAGCAGATAGGCTGAGATGGAGCCCAGAGAGAATGAATGGAAGTCAGATCATCAAAAGGATGCCAGGGAGAATGAAAAGCTGATAGTGGGGACAATAAGTTGGTGAAAATGGTTTGGCTGTGCTGAAAACAACTCATGTCATGACAGGGTCTGAGGTGTGAGGATGGATAAAGCACATGGAATGGTATGTTCTGGCCGTAAAATTATTTAGAACTCAATACTGAGGCCAGGAGGCTGCAGGGTGCCCATGTGGAGAATGAGATGCTGTTCTTCCAACTTGCACTGAGCACCACTGGAGTGCTGTGGAAATGGTGGTTAATGATGCTCTGGATGTGGATGCTGGTGCAATGATAGATGAGGGCAAGGCAAGGGAAGAGAAGTGATGAGGGCAGAAATGCAGGAGATGGGTTGGACATGGCTGAGGGCCTTGTCAACCGTGGTGATGGAGAATCCTTGGTTGAGGATAAAGCGTGACATTTCGGAGGTCCCCTGTGCAGAATGTGGCCCCATCAGACAGATGTGGTGGGCTTGGAGAAACTGGGAGAATGGAACAAAGTCTTTACAGGAAGCAAGGTGTGAGGATGGGGAGTCAAGGTAACTGTGGGAGTCAGTGAGTTTGGAATGAATATTGGTGGCCAGACTATCCCCAGAAATAGAAACAGAGATGTCAAGGAAGGGAAGGGAGGAGTCAGAGATCAGGTGAAGGTGGGAACAGGGTGGATATTGGAACTGAAATTGATCAATTTTTCTAATTCTGGACGAGAGAAGGAAGCAGCACTGATGATGTCATCGACATACAGGAGAAAGAGTTGTGGGAGTGGCCTGAGGAGGCCTGGAATGAGGAATGTTCCACTTGCCCCACAGTGAGAGAGGCATAACTGGGGCCCAGGTGGGTACCGGTGGCCACACCAGTGAAGAGGAGGTGGCTGGAGCTCACTAACCAGTAATTCTGATGCTGGCATAAAGTGACAAAAGAATCACGATGTAGTTGGGAAGGGATGGACAAGGGGAGGAAAATTCATTAAAATCAGCAGAGATAAGTTCCCTCAGGCAGGAAGAAGCAGGAACACTGGGTCTGCCCGGGCAGTCCAGCTATAGATTTTGGGTAGAAGGTAGAAGTGGGAAGGTCAGGATTGGGGAATATGAGCTTGGAGGCTGTGAGGGCAGTGGGGAGAGCCTGGATCAGATGAACTTTGTGACTGTTGTGGACACCACAGCCTGAGACCAGTCAGACTGGGGGACATACGGGTGAATGGAAGAGGGCAGAGAAATTAAAATGACCCATGTAATGTTAGCAGTTCTCGATGGACAGGTAAAATCTCTGGTGTGAGATTATTGATGATAATTTCAATTCGTTCAACCACAACATTGATTACTCTTCTTGAGTCATTAATTCTGTAGCTTGCCTTCTTATCAGGAGTAGCTCCCTTGTTCCTTGTTACATTCAGTGTTAACTCTCTCCTGTCTCCCAGGAACAGTTCCTTGATGTTGCATTGACTCCTTCTTTTGGCACTGAGTAATGATGCTCGTTTGAAGGGCTGATGTAGGTATGATAGATCAAATGGATCAAATGGCTTCCTTCTGCAGTGTAACAAGTCTGTGATTCCAAAAAAGCAATGGAGAGTAAGCCATCGAATCCATTCAAGGTACAATCAGATAGACCTTTGATAGAAAAAAGAATTAATGGCTATGGGACTCAGGAAGGTGGAGCTGAGACCACCACTAGACTCGCCATGATCTCATTCAATAGTGTAGCAAGACCCACCCTGTGTCTGTGTGGGTTTCCTTTAGGTGCTCTGGTTTCTTCCCACAGTCTAAAGATATGATGGTTGGGTGGATTGGCCATGGGAAATTGTGTTGTAGTGTGCAGGCTAGGTGGGTTAGACAAAGGAAATGCAGGGTTACAGAGAAAGGGTAGTGAGTGGATTTAGGTGGGATGCTCTTTGGAGGGTCAATGAGACTCAATGGGCAAAATGACCTGCTTCCACACTGCAGGGATTCTATGATTATTCATTATTTAGATGCAAGTTATTTCTTTCCTTATAATGTAGAAATGCAACAACCAATTTGTGCACTGTAATGTCCCACAAACAGCACTGTGTTCAATCAGTTAGCCTGTGTATTTTCATGATGCAGACTGAGGGCTGAGTGATGGTGAGGACACAATGATCTGGGTTGAGGGATGAGTGACAAGGACACAGTAGAGAGCTCCTCTGTTCTTCATTGAAGTAATGCATGTGGAATTGTTCACACCCACCTGAGAGAGCAGGTCAGTGCAACCTTTAACATCTCAGCCACAAGATAACACTTTACACATTGCAGCACTCCACTCGAACTGCTCCGAAGTCTCAGCATTGTTCTTATGTTGTAGCCACTGGAATGGGGAATTGAACCCACAGCCTTCTAACTCCGAGGGGTATGTGGTTTCCACTGAGCTGTTGCTGATACCTAACAACACACCTACCAATAAATGTCCCCTTATCATTCCTGTTTGTGTTACAGATCAGGACAGTTCCAGCTTCTGTGCCAAGATTGACAGCAACAGAACAGGGAAATGGCTGCACCTTGATGGTTTTGAGCTTTTGTCTAGATCTGAGATGAGATGAGTGACTGTTGTGGATAGAACAGCCTGAGAGTATTCAGTCCAGTGGGAGATAGGAATGAATGGAGGAGGGCAGAGAAATACAAAAACCAGTGTCAGTTCTCAATGAACAGGTCAAGTGCGGCTTAAAGGCCAGAGGGAGGGGTCCAGGTGGAGGAAGAGAGTTGGAGGTGGGTGGAGGGGTCTGTGGGATGGACAGAGGACTCCTGTTCAAAGAAATGGGCACAGAGGCAAAGGCAACGGAGGAAGAGATCAACATCATGTCGTGTCTGAATTTCGGTGAGGTGGGAGTGCAAAGTGATTAAAACTGAGACCTTTGCTGAGTACAGAACACTCAGCATCGGAGAAGGGATAGTGAATGTCCAACAAGAGGTGGAGGGAGGAGAATGGGAAGAGACAAGTGGGACAGTGGGTGGAGGAAGGTTCCAGAGGGGTGGGGGTACATGGTATTGGGTGAATGAGCCGGAGAATTAAGTTGAACTGGGGCTCAGGACAGCTTTGAGACAATGTGAAGGGGTGCTGATGGAGAGAGAGGTCAAGAGTGTGTATATGATGGCACATAGCACTGAGTGTGGGTCTCAGGATGTGGTGAGAGCAGCTGTCTGAGGAGTGATGGACATCATGGAGAGAGCTGTGATCCTGGGTGGATTCAAAACACAAAGGATGAAACTCATTCACTGTTTGTGTCAATGAATGACCCCATCCCGTCCCATCAATCCCTCTCATCCATATAGCCTCGGTGCTAACACGTGCTGTCTGACTACCACCCTTTGGCCTTATCGAGAGTAGTGGGGAACAAGGTAGGCGAGCAGAACTGAGCCAGAACCAGATCAGTTATGGTCATAATGAATTGGGAGAAAACTCAATGGGCCATAGGGCTTGCCCCTGCTGTGAAGTACGATGTACTTATCTTCTTTA
>NW_025191417.1:0-3521 GCF_004010195.1 Chiloscyllium plagiosum
GAAAATGGTTTAAGGACAATCCAAAAATTATGGAAATACATCCCTGATAAAAGAATAACCAGGCAGAGAATAGGACCCCTTAAAAGTCATCAAGGCGGTCTATGGAACCACAGAAGCTGGGAGAGATATTATGTGAGTATTTCACGTCATTGTGTTTTACTGGAGAATGAAATGGAAGCTAGAGAGTTTGGAGAAATAAAGTGATAACTTGATAAATGTCCATATTACAGAGACGTTGGTACCTGATGAGATGTATCTCAGAACTTTGTGGAAAGCTAGTGAGGTGATTGCTGGACCGCTCACTGAGATATTTGTATCATCAATAGTCACAGGTGAAGTACTGGAAGACTGCTGCAATGATTTTAAAAAGGTGGTAAGGAAAGGCCGTAGAGCAAGAGATTAGTGAGCCTTTTCATAGAGTTTCCTCGAGAACCGTTTCCTATCGTTATTTCATGTACCCTTTTTGCTCTCGTGATTTCCCTCGAGTATAGTCCTGTACTCAATTCCTCCACTTCTTCCATATCTGCACACAAGAGGAGCAATTCCACTCCAGAACATCCCGGTTGCAGGCAATTTGTTGGATTGGTCTCTGAGGAATAGGATTTACATGTGTTTGAAAAGGTAAGGCATGATGAGGGATAGTCAACATGGCTTTGTGCGTGGGAAATAGTGTCTCACAAAGTTGACTGACTCTTTTGAAGAAGTGACAAAGAAGATTGAAGGGAGACTGTGGACGTTGTCAATATGGACTTCAGAAAGACATTCAACAAGGTTCCACAAAGCACACTGGTTAGCAAGGTGAGGTAACATGGAATGCAGGCAGAACTAGCTATTTGGATACAAAATTGGTTTGAAGGCAGGAGACAGAGGGTGATGATGGAGGGTTGCTTTGTGGACTGGAAACCTGTGAACAGCAGTGTGCTGCAAGGATCGATGCTGGTCTTTTTATATAAATGATTTGGATGTGAATATGAGGTATGGTCAGCAGTTTTACAGAAGACACCAAAATTGGAGGTGTCGTGGACAGTGAAGAAGTTTGCTTCAGTGTAGAATCGAATCTTGATCAGATGGGCCGATGGGCAGCGGAATGTCAGACAGTATAATTTAGATAACTATGAGGTGCTGCATTTTGGAATGGCAAATCAGGGCAGGACTTATACACTGAATGGGAAGGTCATGGAGAGCTTTGCTGAACAAAGAAACCTTGGTGTGCAGGTTCATATTTCCCAGGAAGTAGAGTCACAGGGAGGCAGAGTAGTGAAGGCAACGTTTGGTATGCTTTCCACTCTTGGACAATGCATGAATACAGAAGTTGTGATGTCCTATTGTGGCTGTATAGGACATTGATTAAGGCTCTTCTGGAATTCTGTTTACCGTTCCAGTCTCCCTCTTTTAGGAGTGATATTGTGAAACTTGAAACGTTCAGAAAAGTTTTGCAAGGACTTTGCCAGGGTTGGACGGTTTGAGCTATTGGGAAAGTCTAAGTAGGCTGGGAGTATTTTCCCTGGAGAGTTAGAGACTGAGAGGTGGTCTTATCAATATTTATAAAATCATGATGGGCATGAATAAGGTGAACAGCCTGAGGAAGAGGTGGAGGCTAGTACAATAACAATTTTTAAAAGACATCTGATTAGGCCCATGAAGAGGAAGGACTCCGAGGGATATGGACCAGCTCCTCGCAAATGGGAATCCAGAATTCCTGGTTGGCATGCATGAGTTGACACTAATAAATTAAAACTAAGATAGATTTCTCTTTTATGGAGATGTAACACTATTTCATATAATTCGCCTTGGAGATAAGACGGTTAAACAATGATTTCGACCAGGAGCAGATAGTTTTCAGAGATACTTAATTTACAGAGAGGCAGAGAGAAATTATATACTTTGTCACAACTTATAGTAACTACTTTCATTGGCAAATAATGCAGGGTTAAATTGTGAAGATTGTTTTACTCAGTAAGTTCTGAGCATCTGGAACAGTCTGAACGGCAGCTGGATGCTGATTCAGCAGGTATTCTCAAACAGATTTGAAACAACGTTTAGAAGGAAGATTTGGAGAGCTGTGGACAAATGAGAGGGGGTTTGGGACAGATTTGCAGCATCTCCAGAGGGAGAGAGTACAGTCCCAATGGGCTGAATAGCCCCCAGCCCCTGTGCTCTGCGATACTGCCCCATTCACTGTGAATGATTTTAAGAAATCGGGAAGTATGTTGTTTTTGCAGATGTAGAAAAACAAGAGTGTTTATGCGCAGAAAAGAGGTAAGCAAGCATGAGGGAAATGTTTCTTAATCCTTAATGTATAATTGTGGAGAATTGAATACTAATTTTACTGCAGAATTATTAAAGTAAGTAATTTCTTCATAACGTTTAAAATAATAGTCTCAGCAAAATAGTTGAGATAGCTGAAACGCATAGACTAAGCACTAAAAGATACATGCTTTGTTAAAACGTATGTTCAGGAATGGAATGTACCTATGGACAATGGAAGATGTTACAAGTAAAGTGAAGAAGGAACAGCAAGATACAAATTTAGCCTTGTGTCAGCGCTTACAGAGGGGAAGGTTGCCAACTTAGAGAAAAGGGGGCAATAAAGGTGGAGCATAGCTGGGCAGTGGCAGAATACTAAGAAAGATTGGGTAATGTAGGAATCAGGAGAGATGACCTCACGCAACTCAAAGGTATAACTGTGTAGTACTTCGAATTCTCTTTGCTCATTTGCTTATGCAATTGAAGCCCATACTTGCAATTTCGTAATAAATTGTCTTGTTTCCAGATTTGTTGGTCTCGTCTAAATTTTATTAAGTTTGTTTCTTACAGATTAAGCTCATCCCAGGGCAGAGAGAGGGAGGATCCTACCACTCACCTCAATTGGGCCTGGCTGATTAATGGTAGCTGCAGACCAATAGGAGTGTGGTGCTGCAGCCAATGGAAGAGAATGGGGGTGGAGCCAGCAGGAAGACACATGACCATGAGCTGTTGGCCCTCGGTTCGCACCAATAGGAGCTGACTTGGTGTTGGTCTGCAGCGAATGGGAGTGAATGAGGGGTGTTGCCAGCAAGGTGACACGAGACCATGAGCTGTGCAGCAGTGTCACTGTGAGGGGGGGAAGCAAGAGCACCCCAGCACCTTCCTTCCTAATACTTGAGAAGAGAGACCACACATGCATAAGGACCAGGTACTGTAAAATGGGGTGAAGATAAACAGATGTCTGATGAAAGATCCCAACACTGCACAGAAAATACAGAGCATGAAAGCATGGGAAGGTTAATGATATGGAAACTGCTGGCAATCTGTTACAAGAGGTCTGCGGAATGCTACATTCGTCAAAAGGTCACTGGGGCAGGATGGGGCTGCTGTGGCAGGATGGGATAAGAATAGTGGAATGCTCCTACACCAGTTAGCAGAGTCAGACTGAGGCTGAAAGGTTACTATGGCAGGCTGAGATAATAACAATTAGTAAAGTCAGCCTCGCCTACTAAATATCATCTTGGCAGTTTGGGAAACGTCGTTACAGTACATAC
>NW_025191418.1:0-1622 GCF_004010195.1 Chiloscyllium plagiosum
TACAGAAGTACAGGCGTACAGTGGCTGCTTTATTAGCGCCATGTTAGGCACAAGTGCCAAGCCAGAAATCGTTCAGTGTTAATATAGCGTAAAAAAACCCGCATAAATTGGTATGGAAGAGTGAAATATTCCTGCATTATAACAAATGACATTAAGCATATAAGTTCCAAACCAAGCAGGAGGCCACACTGCCTCCATCTGCTGCCATCATTCCAGGACTCACACCGTCGCTGCTCTGAGAATCGCCCAGTTGCTCCACTGCCAGTGTAGGACTCGGCCCATGTTTGTTCCACCACAGGTCTCAGCCCGTGTTTGTTCCATCACAGGACTCAGTCCGTGTTTATTCCACCACAGGACTCAGCCCGTGTTTGTTCCACCACAGGACTCGGCCCATGTTTGTTCCACTACAGGACTCAGCCCCTTTGTTCCACCACAGGACTCAGCCCCTTTGTTCCACCACAGGTCTCAGTCCCTTTGTTCCACCACAGGACTCAGCCCATGTTTATTCCACCACAGGACTCAGCCCGTGTTTGTTCCACCACAGGACTCAGCCCGTGTTTGTTCCTCCACAGGACTCAACCCGTGTCTGTTCCACCACAGATCTCAGCACGTGTTTATTCCACCACAGGACTCAGCCCGTGTTTGTACAACCACAGGACTCAGCCCATGTTTGTTCCACGGCAGGACACTGCTGTGCATGTTCCACTGCAGGACACAGCCCGTGTTTGTTCCACTGCAGGACTCATATTTTGCTTTCTCTGCAACAATTGTCTTTCACTGGTATTATAGAAAGCGATTTACAGTATTTTATAAGTGTAGATTAATGAATGGATGGGCATGAGTTAACTCGACATATTTATTAAATGGGCAGAAGTAATAGCAATGTCTAAGTACCCTGATTGTGTCACTTGACATTTTCACTCTTGTGTTGATAAGGGACTCCTTTCAAAACTTCATTCTTTAATGTTATTGAGAAGATCGGAATTCAGTGACTCCACAGAAAGAGGGATGATATATAGGAGCAGGAAGAGGCTGGAATTTGAAAGCAATATATTACAATGTTCGGACTGTGGGATTTGAGAACAAAATGTTTGGATGACACAACAAGGCAGGGGAGAGAAGCTAGTTATATCTCTGGAGCTAAGCTGTCATGCCCGATTGAACTGTTGGAATATATTCGAAAGGCGGATAAATCATTTTCAAACAACCAGTATATGAACCTCAGACAAAGGAATCATAGTTTCAGGCAATGAGACGTAGTGAGCTGCAACTCATTTCCTGATAGAGTATATGTGAGCCATTTCGAGAAATTCAAATAGTACTCGAGTTTTTCCTGAATAAAATGTGAGCTACAAGGCTCCTGACGTAATAGTATAAGCAGGAATTAAACTGG
Organism: Chiloscyllium plagiosum; assembly: GCF_004010195.1. Classification (NCBI taxonomy): domain Eukaryota; kingdom Metazoa; phylum Chordata; class Chondrichthyes; order Orectolobiformes; family Hemiscylliidae; genus Chiloscyllium; species Chiloscyllium plagiosum. The sequence continues at coordinate 1,394 of NW_025191418.1, forward strand.
ATAGACCTTTGTCGATTGACGCAGATACAATTTGACAAGGAGCTGAAAGTTGCCACCCAGGTAAATAGTGCTGTGAAGAAGGCATATGGCGTACTGGCTTTTATTGGTAGAGGAATTGAGTTCCGGAGCCCTGAGGTCATGTTGCAGTTGTATAAGACTCTGGTGCGGCCGCATCTGGAGTATTGTGTGCAGTTTTGGTCGCCATACTATAGGAAGGATGGGGAGGCAC
>NW_025191418.1:1655-3521 GCF_004010195.1 Chiloscyllium plagiosum
ATGAACCTCAGACAAAGGAGTCATATTTTCAGGCAATGACACGTAGTGAGCTGCAACTCATTTCCTGATAGAGTATATGTGAGCCATTTCAACAAATTCAAACAGTACTCGAGTTTATCCTGAAGAAAATGTGAGCTACAAGGCTTCTGACTTAATAGTATAAGCAGGGATTAAACTGGATAGACCTATGTCGGTTGATGCATATACAATTTGACAAGGACCTGACAATTTTTGTGAGGTATTGATTTGCAGTGGTTTGTATCATAAATGGATCTCAATTGGAATTATACATTAATGGACTCGGAGTTCTCAAGCGAGAATTACAGCGATTCTGCAATTTTTCAGGTTCAACAAATGCTTAAAATTATTCAGAAATGTTACTATCCCATCCTGGCAATTATTGGTGTTCCTGGTGAGTGTGTTCCAAGGTGTACAATCAACAAAGAATTTTTGTTGAGCTTTCTTGAAAGTGCCAACACCCAATTACGAAGCTGTAGAAATCACTGCTGACCGAGAAAGTACAATGCTCGTGTATTCTAACCTTCCATTCTGTTTGTTACCACTATCCATCTGCATCCAGCCGAAAATTCATGCGATAAATGTGAAACGATACACTTGTGCAGGGCAAACAAAGCAAGGTGATGATGATAATGAACGTTACGACCGATGAAGCACTGAGCAAAACAGGGAACACATGGACAGGTGGATAAAGTGTTTAAGAAGGCATATGTGTATACTTGCCTCATTATTGGAAGCATTTACTTTTAGAGCAGGGAGGTTACACTAGAACTGTCTAAAATGTTGGTTCAGCTAAAGTGAGAGCATTGCGTGTAGTTTGGGAGTCCACATTACATGGTGGATGTGACAACATTGTCGAAGGTGCACAGGAGATGTACCAGTGTATGAATGGACGAGGGAGTTTCAGTTGTGAAGTGAAATTGGACAGATTAAGCTGTCGTGGGTGTAGAGAAGGTGTAAGGAACAACGTTTGCCATCGAGAGGATGGTGGACATCTGGAACTCTGAATCTGTGTGGATGAGAGAGACAAAAAATCGCACGACATTTAAAAAGGATTTCCATGTGCACCCGCAATGATAAGGCAGACAAGGCTAAGGATCAATTGCTGTAAAAATGGGATTATACTCGTTTGTCGATTGTCTATGACTGGCGCCTTTTACACGAGTGCATGTCTCTCTAAACCCATGACTCGAAGCCATTATCATGGAAGCTTAAATCAACAAATCTGGAAATAAGGCTGGAAATATTCGGTAGACTAAGGAGTGAAAAACAGTTATCATTAAAGTTCGATATTTTATCTTCGGAATTCTCTTCAACAAATTTGGCCATGAATAGTTTTTGTGTAATATGTTTCGAACCAGTTACATATTGGGAGACATTCCATTACTGTCCTGTCGAATTTTTCTAAAATAAACGCTATTGGAAGCTCGGGATTCTGTGCACTCTCTGGTTAATAGTGATGCCTGAGGTGGCTGTAGAGAATCTTTTCATTTACAATAACAATGAATGGAGATCCAACCCCCTGTCAGATTTCTGATTCATCCTTCCATCACCACTTATATAATATCAGGCATCATTCCGGGTAACCTCTGCATTCATCATATGCAGTTTCATTTTGTGTTGGCCAAGTTATCCAAATGCAAAATCTCAGACTACCAATATACTTTCTGTCCATTTCCTCATTTCCATAATTTCTAATTCATTACATAGACCACCATTCTTCTCCATCCCTAATTGTCCTTTAATTGAATTGCGAGCTGCAACGTTCAGACGACTAGGGATAGTCAACACGATTTTGTGAAGTGTAGGTCGTCACTCACAAACATTATTGCGTTCTTTGAGAAGGTG
>NW_025191419.1:0-3521 GCF_004010195.1 Chiloscyllium plagiosum
ATTATTATTCAGAGTTATGCTTTGTTCCTTTGAAATTCTTTAAACTTCATTTATCATTGCTGAATACTTACACATCTGTCTGGAGCCAAAACTTATGGATGTTTGAATGTCTAGGGACAGTGCCTCAGCATTTTGCACCGCTCTTTCCTGCAGAAACTTCTCAGGTGTTATCAAAACCTCTTCTGTCACTTCAAGACTTTCCAGCGTCATCGTAGCACAATAGTCATTGGAATACAAGTAGTTAACTGAAAATCTTTATTCAAAGACTCATCATGTTAACCTCCGATGTTAATTGTCTCAATATAGGCTTTCCCGTCTGCCTCCAAGAATGTTAATTGACACACTGGAGGCTTTGCAAATTATATAAATAACAGATTCCTCTCATTGTATCATCGCTTCGAGCAAGCAGCAAACTGTAAATCTATGGAGAGGGCACAGAGAGTTCAGGATCTGAGAGCAAAAAGTTGGAATTTTTACATCAATGGAATAAGTCTTCATGCAACAGAATTGAATCTTGCTGGTACTGATCAGAATCTACATTATTTACACAAACATATCATATTCTAAGACCAGTGATTAGGAGTATATCAACAATGGATTTGAATCTGACAACCACACGTTGGAGAGTTACAGCTATCAACAGAAGCGTGTACCACGCGTTTCATGTTCTTTCTACACGCTTTGACCAAATTCCAATCCATTGGCGAATCTATCAAATACTTCGGATTATCCAAGCTGTATATTATCCAATACTGGCGTTTGTCAGTGTCCCTGGTAAGTCACCTTAATCAATTTTGATTTTGGTTTAAGACTGCAGACTTGTATTTCTGCCCAATCCATCGCTTTCAATACTGATTTTTTTAAAAGAAAAAAGTTTTTCGCTGCTCACAGATTGAAATTTGCTCATGAATCAATACCCAAGCGTAAATCCTCAATCCATGAGTTGAATTAATTCAGATATTTCTTACCAAGCAGCTCAGATATGTCATTCTCTTCCTCTGGGGGCGTGGAGATTTGAATGCGGGTGCCCTGGCTCCAAGGCTGGGACCATACCACTCCATCACAGCAACCCTGAGACAATATCAATTCAATTACTAACTCCAATTAATTTGACCATAATTTTACTCATGTTCAGAGCTCATTCATTCCCTATCTTTCAGAGGACAAATTTCTGCAAAACAGTATAACACAACAGGTATATAAGTGTAGCTTTCCATATTGGAGATCTCAGTGTATACTTTTACACGTTAGTGTATGTTGTGTATCTTTAGTGTAACATTCAGTAAAACATCTCTTCACATCTCACAGTATTTCAGGTATTCTATCATATTTTTGTTCATTTTATCAAACTGTCAATCGCCTCCTAAATTCTGCTGCTTTTCCTTTCCTTATTAATGACATTGCTATATATTTTTTCTGATCATATTTATTTTTACAAAAGAATTCCCTTAATGTATTGGCAACAATGGAGGAAACGAAACTGATACACAGTGGCTTAATTGCTGCAGATTTGTAATCCAATCTTCACACTGTCCTGATCATTGCGCACTGGAAATTGGGTTCACAAGGTTGTGTAAATATTCAGCAACCTATTCCGTACTTGGACTTAAGAAAACGCAGAGGAAAAGTTATGAATATTTCCCATACATTCAAGTATATAAAAGAACGTACACACAAGGATACATACATGCATGCATGTGCTCATGTGAGCGCACACTAACACACACACACACACATACACATAAACACACTCTTGCGATATTTTTGCTCATCTGATAATTTTCATCATAGCCTGATATCTGAAAAATCCAAGATACTGATACTCATTGCGCTCAATTACTTACATGGGTTTCAGTCAGTCAACAAGTCAAATTCCTTACTTTCAGTTCAATATCTCGCTCTCTCAATAATATTTTTTCTGCTTAAACTATTCCATGCAGACAATGACTTTCGTCGTTTTCACGACTATTGAATGCACTGCTATTAAGTTCAGGACCTATGAAACGATCCAGCTTGTTCTGAAAACCATTGATACAGATGTTGTTTCATGTTGAAAATCGTATGTCGTTCTTGTCAACTTTGTTTTCAATAAATTTTCTATGAAACTATAGTATTTGCCCACACAGCTTATTCTCAGCTGTATATCCACTTCCGTGAGTGGGGAAATGGTCCAATTTAAGATGAAACCTTCTTGCCAAGCGTCATTGAATTTTAGTTCAGTCATAGGGTCTCGGTATTATTGGTTGGGGCAACATCTATTATCCATCTCCCGGTGTCCCTGATAAGTTGACGATGAACTAGCTTCTGGAACTGTGCAGTCCGTGTACCACCAACACATCCAGAACACAATTACGGAGGGAATTACTGGTCATTGACCTAAATGCACTGAAAGAATGCTGAACAGATGGAAATCAGGGTAATACCGAGCATGGTGAGGATTAAGAAGGTGATGCGTTTCTTATTTACGAAAGCCCTCGCCCTTCTAAATGGTTATGCTCATGCAAATAGAAGACTTTGAGCAATGTGACTTCTGAGTATATCCAATTTATCATGTGGACCAAACACACTGCTGCTATTAGATATCGGCATTCGAGACAGTGTATGTTCTGTGGATTTGCTGTTAATCCAGCTGGCTTCTTTGGCCTGGACAGTGTCAAGCTTCTTTTTGTAACGTTATTGGAGCTGCAAACATCCAGACAGATTGGGGGCTATTCCATTGTATAATGAAACAAAGAACTGCGATTGCAGGAAATCTGAAATAAAAACAGATTATTTTGGAGAATCCATCACATTTGACAATAGCTATGGAAAGAAAAAACATATCATATTTAGATTTCAGTGACCTTTCGTCAGAACGAATCACACTATCGGCTTGTGCCTTTTTGATGATCGACGAATTTTGGGGGGAAGACAAGATATATGTTACTTGCTGTTGGATTCTTAGCTTCTGGTCAGCTCCTGCAGTCATTGTATGCAAATGGCTACCTCAATTGAGTTTCTGTTCAATGATAGCTTAATATGGCGTTACTAAAGGGGAAACCATACGTGATAACAGAAGTGAATATTAAGGGGAGTTTATTCTTCTCTAGTTGGAGATTACCATAGTCTGCAATTTTAGTAGCAGGTATGTTATTTGCAACGTTTTAGACCAAGCATTAGATATTTACTCAGTCTTGCTGTATTTCGATATATATTAGCGATTGCCCTCTGACTTAATGTGGCTTCGGTAGTGTTAGTGGAAACGATGTGCATTTCTTTCGAGCTGCTGCTGTTCGAACTATCCTCGGAGGTCACATGACGTGATCAGAAATTTCAGTGCGCACAACACGCGTTTCAACTGCACTGCATCTTTTTTTCTGAAACAAAAGAAAGAAATAGAACTGTAGCTCCTGAAATGAGCATAACGCATAACTCAAAACCTGAATGACAAGGACCATATGTTTTCTGGTATCATTTTCACGACTCCACAGGAATTGGCTAAAAAAATTATCTTACCTTCGTTTGTTCTTTAAAATTGTGCA
>NW_025191420.1:0-3522 GCF_004010195.1 Chiloscyllium plagiosum
TGAAGATTTGAAGCTTCCAGTGAATTGCTCGCATGTGTAAGCATCGTGAGAGGAGAATTGGAACATTCGTGTCGAGAGCAGGTAGTGAAACGAATTGGGCAGGTTACTATATGCGGACAGAAATAAAATTATCTGAGATCAATAACACTTATAACGTTTGAACAGTCTGGTTCCTCTTCAGATAATGGACTTGTACTTGCTTGACCAACAATGGGGTTTGCCAGCCGAAATGATGGAATTTTTTCCCATGTTGACAAAGATGGAATAATTAAATCACTAATGTCGTTCAAATTTTTATTGAATTAATAGTCAGAAGGAGTAACTTACTAGGAAGAACAACAATTGCGAGGATCGCAACCAGCTTGCATTACCCAAAGCATAAACCTTATCCTCGTTGCTAATGATGGCCAAACTTGAAAAGTACCATGAAGACCCAAAGACAACTTCAATCCCTTGCTTTAATATTTAAGTCTGTTGCTGTCAGATTCTGGTCTGCCTAACCCTCACTGCGCAGCTGTTGATTCCTTATCGTGTCGCAAGTGATGCTCCCACTGTTACTTTGGGAAAACACAGGGTTAGGCACCACTTCTTAGCAGAAGGTGGACTCTGGTTATTGGGAGAATTAGGATTCCTGCAGACTGAAATTAACTGACGTGAATGTACGAACAGTTTCGGTTCACCGTTTTCCATCCAAAGCCTTTCTATTGTGAAAATGCTGCTCATTTAACCCGGAAAATTTGTCCTTAGCTTCTTCCACTGGGATCCGAAAGGCTAAAGTTCCGATATTTATGGAACATTCTACATGGAAAAACCTTCAAATTGTTTTTTTTTTGGAAGATACGTGTGCAATGAAAGAGGAATGCCACTTATCGCACTTCATGTGTTGTTTTGATTAGGTTTTATCAAGATACTTTGTTTGCACCTGCTGCTCAAGTTTTAGATACAAACCAAAAGAAGATACTGGGAACATTTTTTTTCTGGTATGTCTCCAGCAAGAATTCGGATTTTATTCTACCTGTCATTGCAAAGGTTGTGTTTATGGAAAGTTACAATTAACTGCAGCAGTATCATTAAGTTGTTATATATTCGATTTGATTTTCAGACAAGTTATTCCAAATGCAATTCTCTTTGGTTCATGTTTCAATAGTAAATGCATTCTGTGCCAATTAATACCGAGTGGTTGGACCAGCTACATCACTCCTGGAATATCCACTGTACATCTGTACATCTGCTAAATACAGTTAGACATGTGAGGGTCTGGGGTACCTTCTTCAAGTGTTTCGACCGGATCTGGCCTGGTCTCTATCCCTATCACATATTAATTATGTTTAGTCAGTCTTTCTGGTACTTATTGGGATTAATTATGGAAATAATGATGGCAGGAGCAGAGGGACAGTCGGTAATCAGTCCATCCTACTTCAACATGAAGATCTACCAGAGGTCTGGAGATTTTCGAAACATCTATCTTTACGTGAAAAAGGAGAAGAAGTAAACAGTATAATCAAGTCCACTAACTTGTTGTTATTTATCAAACATTTCGGAAATATTTGTAGTCCTAAACGTCGGGAAATAAGTTGATATTTTGAAAATATTTATCTTTGAAGGACAACAAGCCTCTATAGGTAAAGGAAATGTTATGCCAAATTCACTCAGCTCATTGGCTTAGCTTCACGTCAAAACATGTTCATGTGCATTTACTTTCCTGGTTAGAAGAGTGGCAATCAAATTGAATGCACGGAATAGATAATCTGGACATGACATCGACTACAACATTGAAAATTAGATGGAATGTGGGAAGATGGTTGCTGTGATGATATTCTGGAGAAATCGTTTTTTAAATCTCAGTCGCAAAGCCTTCATGTGGCGGAATGGCTCAGTGATTAGACTGCAGCCTTACAGAGGCAGTTCCCGGGTTAAGACCAGAATTGGACGACTGCCTTGTGTGGAGCATGTTTTCGTTCTCCCCATGTCTGTTTGGGTTTTCTCCGTAGGCTTTGGTTTTCTCCTGCAGTCCAAAAACGCGCTGCCTACGTGGTTTGTACATGTTAAATTGCCCACAGTATCCAGAAGCATGTAGGTTAGTCAAGAGTTACGAGGACAGGTTGGAGGTGAGTCTGAGTGCAATGGTCGTCAGAGGGTCAATGTGGAATTGCTGAGTAAAATGTCCTGTTTCCACATGTAGCGAATCTATACTGCATGCAACGTAGAATGCCGAATACCTCAGGTGTAAGGATTGTGGGCAGACGATATCAATTTAATGGGTCAGTTGTACAAGGGAAAAGGAGCACGCTTACTTGGTGTGCTTTCTTTATTATTAGAAATATGATGGCATACGATTGTCAAAATGCAGTCAGCGTCGAGAGTTTATAGAAATGTAGATTACAAAATGACAGACGTGATGTTCAAACTTCATAAATAGTTATTTGGACCTCATCTATGATATTACAGCAACATCTCTCAGTGATCATTTTCACCGTATTATTTGCTCCAATCTCTCATTCCGATAATTGTGTGCTACGATCTCCTGTTTCTATTCTCTAGGTCGATTTGTATTTTTGACTCGGAACAAATACATAGTCCAAAGTGTTGTTATTCAGTTGTTTACAAATTTCATGCATGACACTATTTTTAATCACAAGATATATTTTTCTAACAGTGAGTGTGCAATACCTGTACTCCATGAGTTAAGAGTGTTGTGGAGTGAAATGATATCGATGTATTCAGGAGAAAGTTGGATTATCATTGGAGAAGAAAAAATGTGTAGATATATGGAAGGAACTTAAGAGATAGGTCAGTTGGAGAGCTTGTGCACATAACATGGACTGAAGGGCCCTCATCCTAATTACAATAATTTAATGTTTTTTTATGATACTTATTCGAATGAATAGCCACCTGAAGAGACAGGCTTGCTTGATGCAGGGCGCACCATGTTCAGCTATTAGTAATCGCTTCCACGGAGGACAAGTCCTCATGACCTCATACCACAAATCACGGAATGCTGAAGAAGGCAAGTGAGACAACTGTTGAAATTTTGCCCGAAATATTTGTTACATGTTAAGTCACGGGGATGTGCAAGAAGCCTGGAGACGAACAACAACGTTTTTTCACATTTTCGACAAGAATAATTCATGAACGTACAGGCCATTGAGTTTTACGACAATAGCAGAGACATTCTTGCAGACGTGTCTTAGAAATAGGACATTTAGAATAGAAAAAAATGAACTTATGCACAACACTCAGACAACACCAGATTATTGTCCAACAGGTTCAATTGGAAGCACTAGTTTTCGAAGAGCTTTCAATATTTTACATGACAGACTTAACAACTATCTAGATTGGTTCCATATATCATCTCTGTTGCACGACTCTGAAGTATTTTGCGATAAATATTGTGTCGAATGATCTTCTCCGAAAATGATCTGATCGAGGAACAGCGCTCTGGAATTTTGTGCTTTCAAATTAACCTGTTGGACTATAATCTTGGGTTGGGTGATATTTAACTTTGTTCACCCAAGTCCAACA
>NW_025191421.1:0-3522 GCF_004010195.1 Chiloscyllium plagiosum
CACTTTGCACTTACCCACTGAAGGTGCAGCACTTCCTCCGCACTGACCTTCCGAAAATGCGGCATTCCTTCAGTGCTGATCCTCTGACAGTGCAGCACTCCCTCAGTACTGACATTCTGCAAGTACAGCACTCCATCAGTGCTGACCCTCTGACAGTGCAGCACTCCCTCAGTACTGACCCTCCAATAGGTTGGCACTCCGTCAATCTAATCCTCCAACAATGCAGCATTACCTCAGTACTGACCCTCTAACAGTGGGGCACTCCTTCAGTCCTGACTCTCTGACATTTCACCACTACCTCAGTAGTGATCCTCTGACAGTGCCACGCTCCCTCAGCACTGACCCTCCAACAGTGAGACACTCCATCAGCACTGACCCTCTGACAGTGCAGCACTCTGTCGGCACTGAACCTCTGACAGTGCAGCACTCCTTTAGTATTTACTTGCTGTCAGTGTTGCATGCCCTTGTGTTAGGACAGGTTGATGTTAGGAAGGAGGATGTGCTGAAAATTTTGAAAAACATAAAGATAGATAGATCCCCTGGGTCAGATGGGATATATTCTAGGTTACTGCAGGAAGTGAGGGAAGAGTTTGCTGCATTTTTGACGATAATCTTTGCATCCTCACTGTCCACTGGAGTCGTGCCACATAATTGGAGGGTTGCAAATGTTACTCCCTTGTTCAAGAAAGGGAATTGGGATAATCCTGGGAATTACAGACCAGTCAGTTTTACGTCAGTGGTGGGCAAAGTATTGGACAGGACTCTGAGAGACAGGATTTATGATTACTTGGAGAACCATAGTTTGATTAGAGATTGACAGCATACCATTTTTGAGGGGTAGGTCATGTCTCACAAATCTGATTGAAGTCTTTGAGGATGTGACAAAACATATTGATAAGGTCGGGCAGTGGATGTGGCGTATGTAGATTTTATCAAGGCATTTGATCAGGTTCCCCATGATATGCTCATTCAGAAAGTAAGGAGGCATGGGATACAGAGAAACATGCCTGTCTGGTTACGGAATTGGCTGACCCATAGAAGACAGAGGGTGGTGGTAGATGTGGAGTCTTCAGCCTGGAGCTCGGTGACCAGTGGTGTTCCACAGGGATAGGTTCTGGGACCTCTGGTCTTTGTGATTTTTAAGTGAGTTAGTAAGTTTGTCGATGATGCACAGGTTGGTTGAGTCATGGATAATAGAGAGGGCAGTTGTAAGTTGCAACGAGACATTGACAGGATGCAGAACTGGGCTGATAAGTGGCAGATGGAGTGCAACTTGCAAAAGTGTGGAGTGATACATTTTGGAAGGTCAAATTTGAATGCAGAATACGGGGTTAAATGCAGGGTTCTTGGCAGCGTGGAGGAGTAAAGGGATCTTGGGGTCCATGTCGATAGATCCCTCAAAGTTGCCACCAAGGTTGATAGGGTTGTCAAGAAGGCATATGGTGTGTTAGCTTTTATTTGCAGGGGAATTCAGTTTAAGAGCTGCAAGGTTATGCTGCAGCTCTATAGAATCCTGGTTAGACCGCACTTGGAATAGTGTGTTCAGTTCTGATCGCCTCATTAGAGGGATTATGTGGAAACTTTCGAGAGGGTGCAGGGAGATTTATCAGAATGCTGCCTGGACTGCAGGGCATGTTTTATGAAGAAAGGTTGAGGAATCTAGGGCTTTTCTCATTGGAGCGAAGAGGGATGAGAGGTGACTTGATAGAGGTGTACAAGATATTGAGAGACATAGATAGAGTGGATAGCCAAAGACATTTTCCCCTTGGCGGAAATGTCTATCATGAAGGGGCATAATGTTAAGGTAATTGGAGGAAAGTTTAGGGGAGATGCCAGAGTTAGATTCTTTACTCAGAGATTGGTGGGTGTGTGGAATGCACTGTCGGCAGTGGTCGTAGAGTCACATACATCAGGGATATTTCAGCGACTCTTGCATAGGTACATGGAAGATAGTACAATGAAGGGTATGCAGGTTAGTCTGATCTTAGGGTAGGATGAAAGGCTGGCACAGCATTGAGGGCTGAATGGTCTGCACTGTTCTGTGTTCTATGTTCACTCCATCAGCACTAACCCTCTGACAGTGCAGCACCCATCAGTGCTGATCTCCAACAGTGCAGCACTCCATCAGCACTGATCTTCCGACAGTGGGGCACTCCCTCAGGACTGACCCTTGAACAGTGCAGCACTCCCTCCGCACTGGCCCTCGAATAGTGCAGCATTCCCTCAGCACTGACCCTTGTACAGTGCAGCACTCCCACACACAAAAGACTAAAAAAGGCTGACTGCTAACAGCTAAATAAATGCTGAGCCATTCCAACCCCAGGATCCAATCTGAAAAATGAGGATTTACAGAGCAAGAGACTGAGAAGGACAGTTTTGTTTTGTGTGTGAGAGCAGCTTTTGTTACAAAATATGCTTTATTCATAAAAAACTTTAATATGTCGACATACACAGTTCCTAAAATATTTCTGATCAGTCTTTGCAATAAGGTCAATCATTGTACGACATCAGGTTATAGTCCAACATCTTTATTTGAAACCACAAGCATTTGGAACCTCCCTCCTCCTTCAGGTGCTGGGAGAGAGGGGGACATCAGACACACAATTTATAAGTAAAAGATCAAAGGGTCATACAACTGATTAAATGCATTGAACAAACCCAGGATGGCTAATCATTGGAATCTCTTTTGGGGTAGAAGTGACCTGTACAAGAAGGACGGAGTGCACCTAAATTGCAAGGGGACTAATATACTGGCAGGGAAATTTGCTCAAACTGCTTGGGGGGATTTAAACTAGTAAGGTGGGTAGGGGGGAACCCAGGGCGAGAGTGAGGTAAGAGATCAATCTGAGACTGGTACAGTTGAGAACAGAAGTGAGTCAAACCGTCACGGAACGCAGGGACAAGGTAAGACTAATAAATTAAACTGCATTTATTTCAATGCAAGGGGCCTAACAGGGAAGGCAGATGAACTCAGGGCATAGTTAGGAACATGGGACTGGGATATCATAGCAATTACAGAAACATGGCTCAGGGATGGGCAGGACTGGCAGCTTAATGTTCCAGGATACAAATGCTTCAGGAAGGATAGAAAGGGAGGCAAGAGAGGAGGGGGAGTGGCATATTTCATAAGGGATAGCATTACAACTGCGCTGAGAGAGAATATTCCTGGAAATACATCCAGGGAAGTTATTTGGGTGGAACTGAGAAATAAGAAAGGGATGATCACCTCATTGGAATCGTTGTATAGACCCCCTAATAGTCAGAGGGAAATTAAGAAATAAACTTGTAAGGAGATCTCGTACGAATAATAGGGTAGTTATTGTAGGGGATTTTAACTTTCCAAACATCCACTGGGACTGCTCTAGTGTTAAAGGTTTAGATGGAGAGGAATTTCTTAAGAGCGTACAAGACAATTTTCTAATTCAGTCTGTGGATGTACCTACGAGAGAAGGTGCAAAATTGACCTACTCTTGGGAAATAAGACAGGGCAGGTGACTGTGGTGTCAGTGGGGGAGCACTTTG
>NW_025191422.1:0-3522 GCF_004010195.1 Chiloscyllium plagiosum
CATTCCAGCATGTTCCTGCTTTATGGTCAGGCTAACGGGGTTTGGGTTCAGACTGGCAGTAAAAAGGGCTTTGGAAGTCATTGTGTTTCAATCTGGAAAAGCAAGTAATAGAAAAAGCAGACCAAATGCTTATTACAAAGGGAATGCAGTTTTATTCGGTGACAATATTCGATGCAAACGTCTGTACTCAATCCTGCGACTGATGAGGGTAAGTATGCCATGCGACTTCTTTTCAGTGCATCCTGGTCTGGTGTTATTTTCAGGGAGCTATGGATTTGCACTCAAGATCCCGCATATCAAGTTTACTAAGAGTCTGATCATTGCAGTGTACATTTCTCTTGCATGTGACTTCTCAAAATGCATCGTCTCACAATTGTCCCGATGAAATGCAATTTTCCATTTCTCTACCCAGCGTTCCAACTACCTATATGCTGCTGCTCCTTTAACATCGTTCCTCACGATCCACAATGGTCCCAACTAACCTTGATGAGTACATGCCCTTCTAAACTTCGTCTATAAATACGAAGGTCTCGTTCTTGTTGCGAGGTATGAATCAGACCTCACCTTAAATATTATGAACTGTATGAGTACCTAAAAAGAAAGATAGTCTTGCTTTTGAGGCAGGGCAGAGAAGGTTCACTCAGAACATGAGAATGGAGGGATGATCTAATCACACTGGATTGAGAAGGTTGAGCTGGAATCCACTGGATTTCAAAAGAATGAGAGACAAATTGAATGAAACATCCAAGACTCTGGAGCGATTTGACAGGATAGCTGCCGAAAGTTCGAAAAGTGAGCAGTTCAACACAGTAAAGAAAACTTCAGCCCAAATTGACTGTGCCATCCTGAAAGTATTCGAAACTGGTACCATCATATGTGACCCATAGACCTCCATTCTCTTCCTCCTCATATTTCTGTCTAAATGCCAGTTTAAAAATTTACACATATCCGCTCTTACCACCTGCTGATAAGCTTCTGCCCTCTGTGCAAGTAAAACTTGTCTCATTCATCTCATTTTCAACTTATCACTCTCACATTAAACAAAGGCTCCCTCGTTTTTGCCATTTCCACTTTAGAAAAAGAGATTCTGGCTGTCTATACAACCCGCACCTCTCCTAATAGTATCATCTGAACCAGGTCCCCACTCAGAATCCGACTTTCAAGCAAAGCTGTGTCCAAAATACCCTTACAGTTAACATGCAGTTAATATGATGGTAAACCTCATTTGTGTCTTTCCAAAACCTCCACATGCTTCCTGCAGTATGCCAATGAGAACTGCACACAACATTCCAAACGTAGCGGTTCTGCAGATTTATTCGGTGACAACATTCGATGCAAACGTCTGTACTCAATCCTGCGACTGATGAGGGTAAGTATGCCATGCGACTTCTTTTCAGTGCATGCTGGTCTGGTGTTATTTTCAGGGAGCTATGGATTTGCACTCAAGATCCCGCATATCAAGTTTACTAAGAGTCTGATCATTGCAGTGTACATTTCTCTTGCATGTGACTTCTCAAAATGCATCGTCTCACAATTGTCCCGATGAAATGCAATTTTCCATTTCTCTACCCAGCGTTCCAGCTACCTATATGCTGCTGCTTCCTTTAACATCGTTCCTCACGATCCACAATGGCCCCAACTAACCTTGATTAGTACATGCCCTTCTAAACTTCGTCTGAAAAATTACTAATCAGACCACTGAAATTTTCATCTTCATCACTGAATTGAATTACAAACATAAATCGCAGTGATAGACATTGCAAAACACCATTGTCCACAGACTTCCAAACAGAACTACACCACTTTGCATTTGTCTGTCTACTATGACCAAGATAATTTCGTAGCCAAATTATCAAACACTATGTATTTCCTGGCACGTGGGACAAAACAAGCATCGGCAGATAACTTACTAAAGTCTATGTTCGAAAATCCCTTCGCCTTACCCTGAATAATTGTCTTTGCCACTTGCTTTAGTTTTCTTTGTGTGAGGATCTGTAACCAAACGGCATCGAAACCGATCAAGGCCTCACTCTTTCAAGACGGAGATTAAGGGGAATTTATTCACTCAGAGGGTAACGAATCTGTGGGATTCCTTAATGCAGAGGGCTGTAAAGGTTGGGTCATGAACGATATGTACAGAAGAGATGGTCAGAGTTTAAATAATCAGGTAAACGAGGATTACCTGAAAAAGTTAGGAAAATAGAATTTGGAATTATCGCATCAGCCATAATCTTTAAATGGCGGGACATACACGATGGATAAGTTGTCTCATTCCACTCCATCTCGTGGACTGTTTAGAACTCAAAAAATCTGTAAAATTCTGCTTCGATGACCACAAAGATGCATTACAGTACGATTATTAGATAATTCGCATTACACATCATTTAATCTACAATCGCACATTCTTTTGATGGCTCCTTGACATGCTGTTACAGAAAGCCATTTCGTACATAATCCAGAATTCCATCCATTACATAACTGATGCACATTAGTTATCCAGTCGGAATGTAGACTCCTGTCACACACAGTTACTGTGCTACCTTTGGAGAAAGTACATTCAATTTCCTAAATGTAACCATATTTATTGTGCCATCACTGCTTGGTGCCGATAAAGAAATTCCTGACGACGGGTAATGTCCGTGTTATTTCTCACTTCAAAGGAAAATTACACCACTGTTTGCTTCCCACATTAATTGGCTGTCTGACTAAAGCAGTTACCGCATCCATTCTTCAAAACACAATTTGACCTTGTTTCGCTGTTTTGCTGATACCACTGAAAACCAGACAACTGTTCAATATTCAATTCCCAGCGATAGTCGTTGTGTAGTCACTTCTTCAGTATGACAGTAAATTATGTCATTCCATCTGCCTTGCTGCAAATACAGGGAGTGTTTCACTGTTCGTGGGGCTTTGTGGAATGAAGAGAGATTATCCGTTTAGCGAGGTGTTCGGGCGTGGATGATGCGACGGATAGAAGGATGGTTAAAAGCTCTAGAGAATGTTCACGGGAGAAATAGTTCTATTTCTTGGGGGATTTTACAGAGATAGAGGGGCCGAGATTAGATTCCAGGGATATGTCGGGTTGTGGAGCATTGGAGGCGTTACATTGTTTCCATACCCTACTCATTCGGAGGAAAATACCAAGTGGTACATTTAACAACAGCTGTGGTGTCTGGGGGCGATTACATGGATGGGAACTGTATAATGTTCTGGAGAATGTTACAGGAATTGGGTTGGTGGCGAAGTCTGGAAAATATTACAGCAATAAGGAGGTCACGATGGATTGGGGAATTTTACACGCAAAAGGGACAATGATATGCATTGGAGAATTTTACAACTTCGGGAGGGCAGTATGACCTGGAGTATGTTAGAGATAAAAATGATTTTATTATCTGGAAGATATTTCAGAGAGAGTGAGCGTTGTGCATGCTGGAAGATGTGACGTGATGGGGAGGCCTGTTGAGACTGAAGGAGGTCACAGTCATAGAGAGGGTTGTTAGAGATGGCAGTCGCTGATAAAAA
>NW_025191423.1:0-3523 GCF_004010195.1 Chiloscyllium plagiosum
CTACCTCTCTTGCCTTTCCTGGAGTTATGGTAAAAGCCCATGGGATCCAAGGCATTTTGGCAAATTGGATCCAAATATGAGGCAAAGAGTGATGGTGGCGGGTTGTCTTTGTGATTGGAAGCCTGTGACCAGTGGTGTAAGACAGGGATTGGGGCTGGGACCCTTGCTGTTTGTAATGTACATCAACAAATTGACTGTGATTGTATAATTAGAAAGTTTTCAGAGGCCACATAAATTGGTGGTGTTGTTGATATTGATTTGATTTTTATTTTACTTTATTGTCACATGTACTTGAGTACAAAAGTATTGGGGTACAGTGAAAAGTATGTAACATCACCTCACAAGGTGCCATCTTAGGTACAAGGACCTCAGTACAGAATCGTAAGAACAAGGTAGAAAGAAAGAATAAAATTCAAAGTTACACGTTGCAGATCTTTTTAGTTTTAAGTAGAAAATGAAGAAATAAAGCTGAAAGTTCAGGCATTACAGCCTTTCTTAAGAACTTAGCTACCATGGGATCATACTTTAAGTCATCATCTCGAGACCGGAAGTCCACACTGAGGCCTTTCCGGGTGGAGAGATGACCATATAAAGAAAGGACCACTATGTGGGCTGAGAGACAACCACGCTGGGCCACTCAGAGATCGCCACACTAGGCCGAGTGACCATCACGCTGGGCTGACAGTCGAGCATGCTGGGCCGAGAGGCCACCAAATCGAATTGAGAGGCCACCATGTTGGACCAAGAGTCTGCCTTGTTGGACTGGAAAGTCTCCCTGCCAGGCCAGGACACTGCCACACCAAGCCAAGAGGCCACATCATTAGTTCTGTACTCGGTCAGAGGCCTGGCGACTGAGGCTGGGAGCACTGGGTCGAGGCCTGGCGACTGAGGCTGGGAGTCCATGCCCGGGAGAAGAAATAAGGGAGAAGGACAAAAGAAAAACACAAAAGAAAATGAAAAGAGAAGTGGAATAGAAAGAAGAAAAGGAAACAGACGGAGCAGATGAACTTGGGCTGAAGCAGCCTACTCTGCTGCCATCTTGGATTACTGGGTCTCAGGCTACAGTCTGATATTGATCAGCTGGTAAATTGGGCAGAGCAATGGCAGATGTAATTTAATCCTGATACCTCTGAGGTTATCCAACTTGGGAGGTCTAATAAGGGAAGGTTATACACAATGAAAGACATGTGCCTTGAGTGTCCTTATGCATGAATCACAGAGGGTTGGCCTACAGGTACAACAAGCAATTAGGAAGGCAAATGGAATTTTGTCCTTCATTGCTAAAGGGATTGAGTTTAAAAAGCAGGAAGGTTATGTTGCAGCTGTACAGGTTGATGGTGAGACCACACCTGGAGTACTGTGTGCAGTAATGGTCTCCTTACTTGAAAAAGCCTATATTGGCACGAGAGGGGTGCAGAGAAAGTTCACTAGGCTGATTCTGGGGTTGAGGGGGTTGGCTTATGAAGGGAGACTGTGTAGACTGGGATATATTCATTGGAACTTAGAAGAATGAGGGGAATATTATAGAAACAAATAAAATTATAAAGAGAATAGATAAGACAGAAGTAGAGAGGTTGTTTTTAGAAAAAATAATACAGGCATGGTCTATTTTCTAAACGGTGAGAAAATTATAAAGCCAAAGTACAAAGGGATCTGGGAATGCTAGTCCCGGATTCTCTCAAGGTTGACTTGCAGGTTGAGTCTGTGGTTAAGAAAGCAAATGTAATGTTGCCATTTATCTCAAGACGATTGGAATGTAAAATAAGATGTGCTACTGAGACTTTATAAAGCTCTAGTTAGGCCCCATTTAAAACACTGTGTCTAGTTTTAGACCCCACACCTCAGAAAGGACATACTGGCACTGGACCGTGTCCAGTGGAGATTCACACGGATGAGCCCTGGAATGGTAAGTCTAATATATGATGAACGGCCGAGGATCCTGGGATTGTATTCATTCGAGTTTAGAAGGTTGAGGGGAGATCTAATAGAAACTTACAAGATAATGCATGGCTTAGAAAGGTTGGATGCTGGGAAATTGTTTCCGTTAGGTAGGGATACTAGCATCCGTGGGCACATCCTTAGAGTTAGAGGGGATCAGTGTAAAATGGAACTGAGGAGACATTTCTTCAGCTAGAGAGTTATGGGCCTTTGGAATTCATTGCCACAGAGCGCAGTGGTGGCCGAGATATTAAATGTCTTCAAGGCATTCAAATCTTGCAATGAATTAAGGGCTACAGGGAGAGTGCGGGTAACTGCCCTTAAATGCCCATCACCCATGATTGAATAGCGGAGTGGACTCGATGGTCCAAATGGTCTTCCTTCCTCTCCTATGTCTTTAGGTCTTATGTGGAGCTGAGTCCATGAAAAGGTCAACCATGATCTTATTGAATGGCAGAGCTGGGTTGAAGGGCCAGAAGGCCTACTCCTGCTCCTAGTTCTTATGTTCTTATGTTCCTTGGGAGTACTGAGGAACGAAGGGACCTTGGTGTACAAATCCATCAATCCCGGAAGGTATCAACTCGACAGGGTGGTGAATAGACAATAGACAATAGACAATAGGAGTAGGCCATTCTGCCCTTCGAGCCTGCACCACCATTCAATATGATCATGGCTGATCATCCTAAATCAGTATCCTGTTCCTGCCTTATCTCCATAACCCTTGATTCCACAATCCTTGGGAGCTCTATCCAACTCTTTCTTAAATGAATCCAGAGACTGGGCCTCCACTGCCCTCTGGGGCAGAGCATTCCACACAGCCACCACTCTCTGGGTGGAGAAATTTCTCCTCATCTCTGTCCTAAATGGTCTACCCCATATTTTTAAGCTGTGTCCTCTGGTTCGGCACTCACCCATCAGCAGAAACATGTTCCCTGCCTCCAGAGTGTAGGAAACATGTTTCCGCTGATGGGTGAGTGCTGAACCAGAAGAAAGCATATGGGATGCTTGTCATCATTAGCCAGGGTGTAGAATATAGAAAGGAAGAATTCTTGTTGTTACCTGATAGAGCATTGGTTAGGTCATGTCTGGAGTACTGTGCACATTTCTGGTCATGACACTGTTGGAAGAACGTGATTGGACTGGAGAGGATACAGAGGAGATTAATCAGAATGTTCCCTGGGATGGAAAGTGTTCGTTCTGAGGAGAGACTGGATAGACTGGGTTTGTTTTCTCTGGGGGGAATCTGATTGAAGTGTACAAAAATATGAAAGGCACAGACAAAGTCAATTGTGAAAATCTTTTCCCCATGGCAGACATGTCTATGACCAGAGGGAATAAGCTTACCGTGTGAAAAAGTGGTTTACTGGGGTTTTGGGACTTTTTTCCCCAGAGAGTGGTAGAAATATGGAATGTGCTGTTTGAGAAGGTGGTGGAGGCAGATCCTCTCACAACATTTAAGAAACATCCAGACGAGCACATAAAATGCCAGGGCATGGAAGGCTACGGACCAAGTGCAGGTAAATGGAGTTTGATGATTACTGATTGGCATCGACATGTCGACAAACAGAAAGGCCTGTTTGTTTGC
>NW_025191424.1:0-1942 GCF_004010195.1 Chiloscyllium plagiosum
TGTGTGGATGGCAGTGAGGGTCAGGCAGGTGCCGGTGTGTGGCCGGCGATGACACACTGTGACTTTCTCTGACAGACTGTGACATACTCTGACCCGCTCTTAGATGCACTGTGACACTCTCTAAGACACACTGTGACACTCTCTGTCTCTCTCTGACACTCTGAGACACACTGTGATACTCTGTAACTCTCTCTGAGACTCTGATACACACTGTGACATTCGCAGACCCTCGCTGACTCTCTTTTAGACACACTGTGGCACTCTCTGACTCTCTCTGACACTCCCCCAAAACACAATGTGACACTCTCTGACAGATTGTGGCACTCCCTGACAGACTGTGACACACTCTGACATATGGTAAAATTCACTGTGACACTGTGACACTCTTTAAGACACACTGTGACACTCTGACTATCTCTGAGTCACACTATGATTCTCTCAAACAGTCTATGACACAATATGACATTCTCTGACTTTCTCTGACACTCTCTGAGGCATACTGTGACACTCTCTGATGCTCTCTGACACTCTTAGACACACGGCAACACTCTCTGACACTCTGACACTCTCTAAGACACACAGTGACACTCTCTGACTCTCTCTCTGACACTCTCCGAAACACAATGTGACACTCTGTGAATCTCTGACTCTCTGAGACACACTGTGACTCTCCGTGACTCTCTCTACCTCTCTGAGACACATTATGACACTCTGTGACTCTCTCTGACAGTTTCTGAGAAACACTGTGACACTTTATGACTTTCTGTCACTCTCTGAGACACACTGTAACACTCTCTGACAGACTGTGACCCTCTCTGAGACAAACACTGACACTCTCTGAGAAACAGTATGATTCACTGTGACACTCTCTGACTCTCTCTCTGACACTCTCTGAAATACACTGTAACCTTCTCTGACAGACTGTGACACAATGTGGCATTCTCTGATACACAGTGTGAGACTCTCGGAGCCACACTGCGGCACTCCCTGACCCTCTCAGACACTCTCCGAGACACACTGTGACACTCTCTGACAGACTGTGACACACTATGACACTTTCTTAGGCACACTGTGACACTATCTGATTATCTCTGATACTTTGAGACATACTGTGACACTATGTGAGTCTCTCTGACACTTTGAGACGCACTGTGACTATCTCTGACTCTCTCTATCTCTGAGTCACACTATGATCCTCTCTAACATTCTCTGTCTTTCTCTGACTATGATCCTCTCTAACATTCTCTGTCTTTCTCTGACACTCTCTGAGGCATACTGTGACACTCTCTGATGCTCTCTGACACTCTCTTAGACACACGGCAACACTCTCTGACACTCTCTGACACTCTCTAAGACACACAGTGACACTCTCTGACTCTCTCTCTGACACTCTCCGAAACACAATGTGACACTCTGAATCTCTGACTCTCTGAGACACACTGTGACTCTCTGTGACTCTCTCTACCTCTCTGAGACACACTATGACACTCTGTGACTCTCCCTGACAGTCTCTGAGAAACACTGTGACACTATGTGACTTTCTGTCACTCTCTAGACACACTGTAACACTCTCTGACAGACTGTGACCCTCTCTGAGACAAACACTGACACGCTCTGAGACACAGTATGATTCACTGTGACACTCTCTGACTCTCTCTCTGACACTCTCTGAAATACACTGTAACCTTCTCTGACAGACTGTGACACACTGTGGCACTCCCTGATACACAGTGTGAGACTCTCGGAGACGCACTGCGGCACTCCCTGACCCTCTCAGACACTCTCTGAGACACACTGTGACACTCTCTGACAGACTGTGACACACTATGACACTTTCTTTGACACACTGTGTAACTATCTGATTATCTCTGACACTTTGAGACATACTGTGACACTATGTGACTCTCTCTGACACTGTGAGACGCACTGTGACAATCTCTGA
>NW_025191424.1:2107-3523 GCF_004010195.1 Chiloscyllium plagiosum
GTGACACTCTCTGACTCTCTCTCTGACACTCTCTGAAATACACTGTAACCTTCTCTGACAGACTGTGACACACTGTGGCACTCTCTGATACACAGTGTGAGACTCTCGGAGACACACTGCGGCACTCCCTGGCCCTCTCAGACACTCTCTGAGACACACTGTGACACTCTCTGACAGACTGTGACACACTATGACACTTTCTTAGGCACACTGTGTAACTATCTGATTATCTCTGACACTTTGAGACATACTGTGACACTATGTGACTCTCTCTGACACTGTGAGACGCACTGTGACAATCTCTGACTCTCTCTATCTCTGAGTCACACTATGATCCTCTCTAACATTCTCTGTCTTTCTCTGACCCCTCTGAGGCAAACTGTGACACTCTCTGACAGACTGTGACACACTGTGACGCACTCTGACCCTCTCTGAGACACACTGTCACACTCTATGACTCTCTCTGACACTTCTGAGACACACTGTGACACTCTCTGACACACTGTGACATATTCTGAGATACTCTGATGCTCTCTGTGACACACTGTGACACATTCGGTCTCTCTCTGATTCCCTTAGACTCATTTTGACACTCTCTGCCACACTGTGCCACTGATTGACTGTGACAATCCCTGACACAAGATGACATTCTCTGAGAAATTGTGACACTCTCTGAGGCACACTGTGACACTTTCTGGCTCTCTCTGACTCTCTGGGACACACTGTGACACTCTCGGAGACGCACTGTGACACTCTCTAACAGACTGTGACACTCTCTGTCTCTCTCTCTGACACTCTGAGACACACTGTGACACTGACTCTTTCTCTGACACTCTCCGAAACACAAGGTGACACTCTCTGACAGACTGTGACAGACTGTGACACTCCCTCACACACTGTAACACTTTCTGACCGACTGTGACACACTCTGACATATGGTGAAATTCTCTGTGACACTGTGACACTCTCTGAGACACACTGTGATACTCTCTGTCTCTCTCTGACACTCTGAGACAAGCTGTGACACTCTGTGCCTCACTCTGACACTCTTTGAGACGCACTATGACACTCTGTGACTCTCTCTGTCACTCTCGGAAACACAATGTGGCACTCTCTGACAGACTGTGACACACTGTGACACACTCTTACCCTCGCGGAGACAAACTGTGACACTCTCTGACGCTCTCTGACAATCTCTTAGACACACGGTGACACTCTCTGACTCTCTCTGACACTCTGAGACACACTGTGACACTCTGTGACGCTCTGACTCTCTGAGACACACTGAGACACTCTCTGACCCTCTCTGAGACACACTGTGATATTCAAAGTTTGAGAGAAGATTTGTAGCTCGGGTGCTCGTTGTTTTGGTTCTGTTCACCCAGCTGGGAATTTGTGTTGCAAACGTTTCGTCCC
>NW_025191425.1:0-3523 GCF_004010195.1 Chiloscyllium plagiosum
AAAGGCTTTGTTTATGCATGTGCATGTGTGAGAGAGACAAGCTCTGGCTTGCAGAAAGGCTGTGTATATGTGTGTGTCTGTGTGTGTGCGTGTGTGTGAGAGAGAAAGAAGTTCTGGCTTGCACAAAGGTTTAGCTTGTGTCTGTCCGTGTGTGAGAGAGACAGACTCGACAGTTTAACCGTTGTGATCTGATTTGCATGCACAATTGTTTGTTGGTGGTCAAACATTTCTGTTTTGTTCCCCAGAGCTCGAGATCCAGGAGTGCTTTGATTTCAATTTGCCCTGTAGGAATTTAAGATATACATTTTTTTTCTGGAGAAAGTTTCAAGGAACCATCGTGTATTCTGTGGCTGGAGTCCGAGAATAGTACTGGCAGAACGAATGAGGATAGATTTTTATGTGCATTAGTTGAAACTAAGGAAGTTTAAGGACTGATTGGTTGGTAAGGGACAATTGCAAATTGAGGATTTCGGGAAAACATATACGAACTGACGAGGCACAATTGGACTTCTAAGTCATAAGGGTGTGATTTGTGAAAACAGAGATAATAGTTTAGCGAGATTGAAATCTATGTCACGATGAAAAAAGGGACTGCAGTTGGAATATTGACGGAGGAATTTCCAGTATTAAGAAGCGATATCATATAAATTTCTGAAAAAGTGGAAAGAAAAACTAAGGATTTATTAACATAATGAATGGAAGAAGGTACCTTTGATATGGATATGTGTGATGAAATGCAAGGTTTAATTGACAATTATAGACGTAAGGATAAATCAAAGAAGAGAATGTTGAAGAGAGAATAGGAGGTGGAAATTTTAAATGTAATTCGAGTTGAAGAAGTGGATTTGCAGAACGTTTTTCAGGCATCACTTGCGACTGATGGGGTTGCCAGAGAGCAGAGAAAGCAGTTTCTCTTTACAAAGGGTGGCCATGAAACCATCTCCGCGTACCCAATGAAGAATAAAGGGCCTTCATTCCTGGGGGCCCAGCAGGGGATAACATCTATATATCCCAGTTCGGAAGACTTGGAACTTCACCCTCGCTCCAACGCCCCCCTCCCCCCAATCCACACACACACACCCATTTAGATGGAGAGAATGTAACACACTGTCCTGCAGTAAGGGGGACATTACAGTTAGAGGGGAAATTTAATTGGGAAGAAGCTGTGCCAGAATAGAATATGTTAAGAATAAAACGGGAGGCAGAGCAGGCGACGAAGCAAGCACAACTGGGTGCTTTTGACATGGAAAAAGAGAGACTTAGAGGTGAAATTCGGGAGCAATACAAATTAGAGAACGGAGGGATTATGAGGCATATTTAAAGCTTTGCATGGATGTTGGGCAGAGTTAATAAAGGTGTTGGGACTCACGAATTAATAGAGATAATGAATTGAGCGTGGCTGAAGCATGTGGTGAACAACCCGATAATTGATGGTGCTGCACTTGATCGAGTAAGATAGAATGCGTGGCTGGCACTTCGAGATTGTTATCTGCACAAGATTGATCCCTCAGCTTTGAGAGAAATCCACTGGGAGACACTAAAAACCCAGCAGCCTACCTGGAAAAGCAGTTGAAAAAGTGGCATCTTGAAATGGATCAAGTGACGGAAGGTAGTCAACTGCTGACCACAATGTTCCAGACTGTTATTGTTGAGGCCATGACCTCTCAATTCAAATCTAAGTTAGAGAAGGCAGCGGTCTGACGTAGATGAACCGCAAAGACTTCAGAGATAATGTAGTCCATGCAGTCGAGAGATACTGGAAAGACAATAAGAAGCTGGCTGAGTAACAGGAGGAAGTGCAAAGAACTTTTTCACTACTGCAGCTCAAGGAATCTAAAAAGAATGAAAGAGAGAAACGCAAGGAGATGTTGCCAGTGACAGATCGGTTGATCGACGGTAATGTAATGAATTACAAGCTGTGTTGGGAGAGCACCCTAACGCCACATGGCAAGGGCAAGGAAACTACATGCCGATAAGAAATGTTTTTGGAGGGACATTTTCCAGAAGTACAATACAAAGGGCAAAATAAAATTAAGCGACAGCGTTGGCGGAACTAAAGTTTCCAAGGACAGGGACAAGGAGGTGGGGGCGCTAAAGGATATGGTGAGAAGTCAGATTGAGAGAGGATCAGGACTAGTGTGCTCGGGGTATTATCAACCAGGCCATTTAAGGAGAGATGTGTTCATATTGGCCCTGGGCCTCCTGCACCCGGCGTGCACCTCTGAGTCACAGACGTGCAGCTGACCCGCAACAATCCCTGCAGGCCAGATGGGACCTGTAAGTCCAAATAGGATGTATTAAGTGGACCCAGAGAACCCCTGTGTGAAGGGGCTACATCCTATGTTAAATATACCGCCCAGGTTTACATGTCACGTAAATTTGCTAAGACTGTAGCGTTTTCGGGTAAGCCGCTTCACAATTCCAGTAAGTTTGCAAGTGGACAGTAAAACAGTTGCCTTGTATTTATTCGTGTCCAATGGGACATCAATTAATTTGCTGGGCCAGGACGCTTTCTTGAAGTTAAAATTAAAATTGGAATGTACTCAAAAGGTATTTAATGTCGACAAAGCAAATTCTCAGTTATCGTTGTTGGGAGAAAGAAAGGCCAAAAATATGAGATAGGTGACCTGGGTAGTTATATTTGGGAAACTTAGGAAAATTGGAGGAAACATGCTTTTGCTTTACTGCCTTTGGCTGCACCACCGAAGTCTGAGCTGCATTGTGCAGTGTTTTGTTTTCACGAGAGGCAGAGTAAAGTACTTGAGGAGCATTGGCACTGTGAGGTTGCCTCCACACAGCATTTACAATGTAAAGCTAGAGTGATAGGGAAGCAGGGAGCAACATATCGGTAAGAAAAATGATTTTCTAGAGAAATGGCCCGTTTGCCAGGTGCTTGGGCCAATGTGACATGGTTAACAAATGAGCAACATCAGTCCAAAGATTTGGCATCCATGGTTCAGCATGTAGAAATGATTAGCAGATGACTACGCCAGGAGTCTGGAAATCTGGCGATGATAACTTTGTTCGAATTGTGCTTTGTATAGGTATGGTGGGGAACACCAATGATGTAGTTTACCAACGGTGTTTGCAAATGATAGCTGGAGGAACTGGCCATCTGTTTGATTATTGGTTGGATGCACTGCCAGTTCGGTAATGGTCACAACATGATACGGATGTGGGGAGAATGAAATCAGCGAATCCATTGGAAATTAGGTTAAAGTTGGGGGCACATTTATGTAGATGTTCGCAGTATCCTTTGAACCAAGAGGCAGAGGAGGAATTGACAGGAACAATACGGGGACTACTGGACGCAGGAGTGCTTCGGGCATCATATAGACCTAGTAATACTCAATTGCGACCTGTTCCAAAAGCAGATAAGTCTGTGATGTTGGTTTGCTCACTGAACTGGGAGGTTCATGTCAAGAAGTATCATGAACTCGACAAGGTAACGTCTTCACTTGGCCTCAGTCAAAACAGTGTACATGATTCTTACTTACTATTTATATGTTTGGGTTTCTTTGGG
>NW_025191426.1:0-3523 GCF_004010195.1 Chiloscyllium plagiosum
TTAAATTCCTTGGGAGACAGTCTAGCAGCCTCTATAATGTAGCTGCTGTTGTCTGAACTGGCATTTGTCGCATTGCACAAAACATTTTAAAGGAACCAGTGGTTCTCCAACATTCCCTTTTCACATTGTTGTATTCCAAATGAAGCATAATTTAACCACATCAAAATCAGATCAAATCAAACTTGGTTCCTCATGGTTGCCCTCACGTCTGGCAAAATTTGATTCCCATCTGCCAAAATGAAGCACAAATTAAGCAAAAGGCTTACACCTATAAACAACTTGCAAACATTTGGAAATAAACCCTGAAGATCAAAAGGCTCTATTGAGCTGATACAATGTTTTTTTTAAAAAAAGAGGAATCACTCTACTCGCCAGGAGTAATGCAAATATCGGGAGGGGCTGTAGTCTGGAATGGTGGTGTTTGCTATAAGCAAATCTTACAGAAATTCCTGCTTTCCAGAAACTCATGTTCACATTACATTCTCTTAAAAAAGGCCACTTTCAAAAGCTATGACTGCAATATATGTTGCCTTTTTTTCAACTTGAACCATGGTCAGTTCTTTTTGAAGAGATGGGGTGAGGGGAGGTGGCCGATGTAATAGTATTGGGAAGCAGAGAGTTAGGTAGTCAATGTGTTTTTAATATGTTTAGCCTCATTGCACAGTCCAGTGCTTTGAAGTGAACAACTGAAGGCCTGAACGTTGAAGGTCTGGAATGATTATTGAACGACTTTGTGTGAATGCATGCTCAATTATTCACTGGCATTTAACTGGGAGGTGGTAGGATTTAGAAAATGGCAGGTCGGGACTCTGGCACATTCTCATTGCTAAGCCATGCTGACATAGACCAGTTCTCTTTGACATCTTGACTCTCCATGATCTCTCAAGCCTGCCTCCCTCATTTCCCTGATTGTGCCCACCTTTGCAGCCTCAGCAATGATCAGTATGATCAGTAGGGCTCAGAAATGTGTTGATCTGTTCTCCCTCTTACTGGAGTGTCAACTCTTGAAACTAAGCTGCATAGTCAACTGATGTGTAACCCTGGCAACAATCTCTTCATTTTAGATTAGAATGGTGCTGGAAAAGCACAGCAGGTCAGGCAGCAGCTGAGGAGCAGGAAATTCGCCGTTTCGGGCAAAAGCCCCTCATCAATGAAGAGTCTCTTCATTGGTCACTGCTGGCAATATACCATGCTTAGCATACGCCAAAACCTCCAGGTTTCAGTCCCAGCATCAGGTCTGCAGCATTCACTGCAAGCTTCACCTAAAATGTTTTTTACAAGACTAACAATAGAGCAAAGATTACATGCCAGTCAATAATTTATTTAATGTAAAATAACAAACTGTGGAAGTTGACAATCTGAAAGAAATACAGAAGTTGCTGGAGAAACTCAACATATTTTGCAGCATCTGTGGAGAGAAAGCAGAGTTCACCTGGAGTCAAGTGACCCTTCTTCAGAGAGATGTGAAGTTGTGAACAAGAGTCATTCAACGAAAAACATTAACTCTGCTTTCACTGCACAAATGCAGCCAGATCTGCTAGCTGTTAGTAGACAGTCACACATTGTGTTCAGCTTACTTTTCAATGACCTTCTTAGTTTCTGGAGAAGCAGAAACACCAGCTCCCTTGCACTTTCAGCAGTTGATGTTTTCAGAGCTGCAAATGGTCATCAAGTGCCATTAAGTCAATTGAACCAAACATTTACGTTCAGAATAAAAACATTTTTAGAAACTTGAATAGGAGTGTCAGGATTTCAAGCCACTGACAGTCAGGCTGGAACATGGAAATGAAGGATGTGACAAACCCATTTCTTCAATACTTTACACGTGTTGCACAGTCTTTAAAAGTCTCAAGTAAAGAGCTTAGGGCAATTAGAGAAGGGCAACTAACTGTCCAATTTCTCCACTTAAGAGCTTTGGATTCTGGTTCTATATACAGGATTGACTTTTCCTCATCAATGGGTATTGGCTCAGCAATTGCAAACATTAATAGTGGCACAGAAAGGTTTGCCACTCTGCTATTGCTCCAATTGATCCACCAGCTCTTTAGATTTGGCCGTTTCCTTCTTGGGATCGTGACCCAGCAACAGACCACATCAGCAGCATGCCAACATTAGTGGTACCATCATTCACAGCAGCGCTGGGTCCAGCTCTCAGTCCAAGCAGCAGGGCTCCACCACAATTCACAACATTATTACTGCAAATGGCTTGTTTTTAAGAAAAACCACCACAATCTAACTTCTAGAAAAAATACACACTTGGGAGGCAGAGCCCAGCAGTTTCCGTCATGTGCTAACTATGGCCTGGAATAGCGTATTTGACATTGTTCTCGCATGTATGCAGAAGAAAATATCTACATAACTTCACAGGAATTGCTGGTTCTACAGCAATAGCCTTTATTCCAAATACAATATTAATCAGGAATTAAATTGCACTTTGGATCAAACTGACTCTTTAATTTCTTCAGTTGTTCCTGACGGACTATAGGTTTCTTTTCCAGCGCAGTTTGGATTGTCGCACTTACCATGCCTGCAATTGGTCATAAAAGATAAATGAAGTTATTTAAATAAGCATTTGGCTCCATCCCACATTTGTGTGCCAGCTGTTTGAAAGACTGAAGATTCTGGATTCAGGACTGCAGCCTGCATTCAGCCGTTGGAGTGAAACTGGTCACACTCCAGATGGGTGACTGCATTAGATGGTGAATTTGTTTTTCAAAACCTTTGTTGCTGGTGATAACAATTAGCCACAGAAAGGGGATATCAAGTTCTTCAATGTATTCATATTCAGAGTTTAGAAACTTCAATAACAAAATGCAAGCAAACTTACAATGAAGTGTCTTTGATGTCCTCTCCTAATACAATATTTTTGAACCAAAATTCTGGAGCCCTAATTCTAATGCAGATAACAGACAGACAGTAATGCAAATGCTCTTGCCTGGAGTGGTGTTCCCTGCGCTGCTGTGTGATGTTTCCTGAAAAGTACCTGGAAAGTAATTTCCTTTCTATTTTCTGTACTCTGAATGAAACAAACATTAATTACATATTGTTTTCAAACTTACCTTTTCATGATAGATTTTGGAGTGTAGAGTTTTCCATCGACCTTGTACTATGGACT
This sequence comes from Chiloscyllium plagiosum, assembly GCF_004010195.1. Taxonomy (NCBI): domain Eukaryota; kingdom Metazoa; phylum Chordata; class Chondrichthyes; order Orectolobiformes; family Hemiscylliidae; genus Chiloscyllium; species Chiloscyllium plagiosum. The sequence goes on from NW_025191426.1 coordinate 3,116, forward strand.
GTCAGGTGGTCTGCTAATAGTCAGAAAAGTGCTATTCAGCCATTTTCAGCGAATATCTACATCCACAATAAAATCATCATTATTAACCTGAAAGATTGAGTAAGTATTTCAAGCCATGGACAGCTAGTTGTGTAAAACTAGTTCAAGGCACAATTATAGTAGATGGTGATTTATTACCCCAAAACCCTCATTGGCTGTTTGCAAGACAAGGTAATGAGGCTGGAGTGTGGGAGCAAAGAAAGGGAGATACGATGCAACCAATTCATTTCCTCAATACTTTATACTTGTTGAAACGTCTCAAAATATCTCAACTAAAGAGCTCCAGGCCCAAATGGAGATGAGGCAAACAATTTTCCAATGTCTCCAATGAGGACTTTTGGTACTGTCTCGACATACAGGGCTGAATTT
>NW_025191427.1:0-3523 GCF_004010195.1 Chiloscyllium plagiosum
TACCGCTTCAAGTCCAGTCTCCAGACCACACAGTGCGCAGGCTCGAGACCACACCGGACTCAGACTCCAGACCGCATCGGGCACAGTAACCAGATCACACCAGACCCAGTCTCCACACTGCACCGGGCCCAGCTTCCAGACTGCACTGATCCCAGTCTCCAGATTGCACTGGGCCCAGTCTCCAGTCTGCCCTGCACAGAGTCACCAGGCCGCACAGGGTCCATTCACCTGACCGCCCTGGGCACAGTCTCGAGACCACACCGGACTCAGACTCCAGACCGCATCGGGCACAGTAACCAGATCACACCGGACCCAGTCTCCACACTGCACCGGGCCCAGCTTCCAGACTGCACTGAGCCCAGTCTCCAGATTGCACTGGGCCCAGTCTCCAGTCTGCCCTGCACAGAGTCCATTCACCTGACCGCCCTGGGCACAGTCTCGAGACCACACCGGACTCAGACTTCAGACCACACTGGGCCCTGTCACTAGGCCGCACTGAGCCCAGTCTACAGCCCGCACCGTGCCCAGTATTCAGACTGCACTCGGCCAAGTCTCCACACTATACTGGTCCCAGTTTCCAGACCACAATGATCCCATTCTCCAGACCACAACGGGCCCAGTCTCCAGACCGCATTGGGCTATGTCTCCAGGTCGTACCAGGCCCATTCTACGGACCACGACGGGCCCACTCTCCAGACTGAAGCAGGACCAGTCTCCAGACTGAACCGAGCCCTGTCTCCAGGCCACACTGGCCCAATATCCAGACTCCATCGGGCCTAGTCTCCAGAAGACACTGGACCCAATCTCCAGACCTCACCTGGATTTGACTCCAGGCTGCCCCAGGCCCAGTCTCCAGACCACAGGGCCCAGTCTCCAGACCACAGGGCTTAGTCTCCAGACTGCATCAGGCCCTGTCACCAGACCGCACCAAGCCCAGTTTTCAGGCCACACTGGGCCCAGTCTCCAGTCCGCACTGCACAGAATCACCAGGCCGCACAGGGTTCATTCACCTGACCGCACTGGGCACAGTCTCGAGACCACACAGGACTCAGACTTCAGACCATATTGGTCCAGTATCCAGACAGCACCGGGTCCAGTTTCCAGACCGCACTGAACCCAATATCTGGTCCACAGTGGACCCCACTCTCCAGGGTCGCACATGGTCCAGTATCCAGGGTGAACTGGTCCCCTGTCTTGACCACACTGGACCCTGTCTCCCCACACACCACCATGCCCAGTCTCCAGACCGCACCAGGCCAAGTCTCCAGTCTGCACTGGGCCTAATCACCAGACTGCACCGGGCCCTGTCTCCAGACAACACCATGCACAGTCGCCAGCCCGCAGTTGACCCAGTCTCCAGACTGAATTGAGCCTAATCACTAGACAACACCGGGCCCCAACTCCAGACCGCACCATGCCCAGTCTCCCGACCGCAACAGGCCAAGCCTAGAGACTGCACTGGGCCTAGTTACCCGACTGTACCGAGCCCACTCTCCAGATCGCACAAGCTGCAAAGGGCCAAGTCTCCAGGCCACACTGTGCCTTGTCTCCAGACCACACCAGGCCCAGTCTCCAGACCGCACAGGCCCAGTATCCAGGCCGCAAAGGACCAAGTCTCCAGGCCACACTGTGCCCTGTCTTCAGACCACACCAGGCCCAGTCTCCAGACTGCACAGGCCCAGTCTCCAGGCTGTAAAGTGCCAAGTCTCCAGGCCACAGTGGGCCCTGTCTCCAGACCACACCAGGCCCAGTCTCCAGACTGCACCAGACCCAGTCACCAAGCCGCAAAGGGCCAGGTCTCCAGTCCACACTGTGCCCTGTCTTCAGACCACACCAGGCCCAGTCTCCAGACCGCACAGGCCCAGTCTCCAGGCCGCAAAGCGCCAAGTCTCCAGACCACACCAGGCTGTCTCTAGTCTGCACCAGGCCCAGTCTCCAGACCGCACAGGCCAAGTCTCCAGGCCACACTGGGCCCAGTCTCCAGACCACACCAGGCCGTGTCTCTAGACTGCACCAGGCCCAGTCTCCAGGCCACAAAGGGCCAAATCTCCAGGCCACACTAGGGCCTGTCTCCAGACCACACCACGCCCTGTCTCTAGAATGCACCAGGCCCAGTCTCCAGATCACATTGGGCCCAATCTCCAGACCGCACTGGGCCAAGTCTCCAGACTGCACTGAGCCTAATCACCAGACTGCACCGGGTCCCGTCTCCAGACCGCACCATGCGCAGTCTCCAGACAGCACCAGGCCAAGTCTACAAACTACACTGGGCCTAGTCATCAGACCGCAAAGGGCCAAGTCTCCAGGCGACACTGGGCTCTGTCTCCAGACCACACCAGGCCCAGTCTCCAGACCACACCAGGCCCAGTCTCCAGACCGCACCTGGCCCAGTCTCCAGACTGTAGCAAGCCAAGGCTCCAGACCACTTTGAGCCCAAGGTCCAGACCGCACTGGGCCAAGTCTACAAGCCACACTGTGCTCTGTGTCCAAACCACACCAGGCCAGGTCTCCAGACCGTACTAGGCCCAGTCTCCAGACTGCACCGGATCCAGTGTCCAGACCACACTGGGCCCAGTCACCAGGCCGCACTGGGACCAGTCTACTGCTTGCACCGGGTCAGTATCCAGACTGCACCAGGACCACTCCAGACCACACGGGGCCCAGTCTCCAAAATACACTGGTGCCAGTTTCCCGATCGCAATGATCCATTCTCCAGACCGCACCGCGCCCAGTCTCCAGACTGCACTGGGCTAAATCTCCTGACCGCACGAGGCCCAGTCTCCAGACCGTTCTTGGTACAGTCTCCAGAATGCACTAGTCCCAGTTTCCAGACCGCACAGCGCCCAGTTTCTAAGCTGCCCCCGGCCCATTCTACAGACCACACCGGGCCCAGACTCCAGACTGAAATGGGCACTGTCTCCAGAACGCACTGGACACAGCCTCCAGACCGCACCAGGCCCTGACTTTAGACTGCCCCAGGCCAAGTCTCCAGACTACAGGGCCCAGTCTCCAGACTGCATCGGACCCAGTCTCCAGACTGCACCAGGCCCAGTCAACATATGGCGCCAGTCCCAGTCACCATTCCATACCATACAGTCCCCAGACTACACTGGTCCAGTCCCCACTCCACACCACACAGTCTCCAGATCATGCCGAGCCCAGTTTCCAGACTGCAACAGGCTCAGTCTCCAGCCTTTGCTCCACTTGTTTATCATGTTTGAGAATCACTTGGGAGAAAGTGAGGTCTGCAGATGCTCGAGGCCAGAGTTGAGAGTGTGGTGCTGCAAAAGCCCAGCAGGTCAGACTGCATCCGAGGAACAGGAAAATCCACGTTTCGGGCATAAGCCCTTCATTACGAATCAACATCCGTGACCTCATTCTGTTTCTGTTTAAGTGTCTCGATCGGGAGGATGGTTTCCTTCTGTTCCTGTGTAAGTGAGTTGAGGGGCTGAATGGCCTTCTCTTGTTCCTGCAAAAGTGACTTAATGGGCTTAATGGGCTTAATGGCCTCCTCCCGTCTCTG
>NW_025191428.1:0-3524 GCF_004010195.1 Chiloscyllium plagiosum
TTTGTTTTACTTTACACGGTATGTTTCCTGTGCACAGTTCCAGAGGAAGTAGGAATGTGGATAAGGTTACAACATTTAAAAGACACTTAGATAAGTGCATGAATAGGACATGTTAAGAGAGATATGGGCCCAGTACACGTTAGTTTCGGTAAATGGTAGCATGGACTGATTGGAACAGCGGTCTGTTTCAATGATGTCTGAGTCAATGACTCAGTTTATTTGAAATTTACAGAGTGCTGAGAGGCCTGTGCAGAGCCAATGTGGCAAAGATGTTTCGCCCACTATGACACACTAGAACCCGAGGGCACAGAGACAAAGTGAAGCGATAACAATTTGGAAATGAGACGTGGAGGAATATCTTCCGTCAGAGAGTGGTGATTCTTTGGAGATAGTTGCTTTGGAGGGCTGCGGGCGCCAATTCAGTGAGCAAATGTGTGGCACGTTAGCTCATTGGTTCACACGGCTGCCTCATAGCGCCCGGGTCCCAGGTCCGATTCCAGCCTCGGACGACTGTCTGTGTGGAGTTTACACGTTCTCCCTGTGTCTGTATGTGTTTCGTCCGTGTACTCCGGTACTCCCCACAATCTAAAAGATATGCACATCACGTGAATTGGCCATGCTAAATTGTGCATAATGTTAGGTGCATTAGGCAGGGGTAAACGTACAGTTGGGATGGGTTGATCTTCGGAGAGTTGTAGTGAACATGTTGGTCCGAAGGGCCTGTTTTCATCCTGCAGGGAATCTAATCAAATCATTTCAATTCAGATTAAAATAGCTCAGGATCTTTTCCCACGACCCAATGCCCTCTGCGCCATGTCAACAGAAGTTTCACCGAGCGAGTTTGGAGCTTCCAGCCTCGGTGTTTCACGCGCCTCTCTACCTTCACAGTACGACTGCATGCTCATGGAGTTTGTCACTGGCAGGCAAAGTAGATATCCACTCGTTCATCCCACTCTCAATTTCCAATCGGATCTTCGCCACTGCGTACACAGTTTCACTGAGTCCAGGCCTGGTAACCGGTGCGATGTGAGTGTGCAATAGTAGTTTCTTCCTTGTCTCACGGCACTGGTAAAGTTACGATGTGAAACTTCATGTTTATTGAAATCGATATGTGAACTCTCGACTGTACATTTCATCTTTTATTGAAATCTATCGAATTCAGTCTTCAACATTCTCAATGATGGAATCTCCACAGCCATTGGAAACATTGTAGGTGACGATTCAATCCAATCTCAGTGGGCTTTCCTGTTGTGCATGTGATGCGGTTCCTCGACTATCTCTGCCATTGCATTAAAGGCTTTTTGTATTGTGCTTTTTCATGTAATCGAATAATGGTTCGTCCTCTGCGTTGTGGTCAAGCAACCTCCATTCAAATCCGAGTATCTGTAATGAGCATTTGTTCCATGTTACTCCACATAACCTGTGCAAAACAAACGCAGAAAGGACACAATCAATTTTAAGATGAAAATACTCACTCAGGTGTTGGTTTTAATGCTTCAAGCCGCTACTCTCAGCACCCAATCTCAGAGATTTTTCTCCCTTTAACAATCACTATTCCCCATTAACATTCACTTTCAAATTGACACCGTTAAGTCTGTGTTGCAGCTGTCAATCTTGTTAGGTGAACGTGACCCAATATCACCATCAGGGCCATTAAGCCACTCAATGCTATCAGACAATGTGGTTGGGTTTTGAATCCTCACGTATAGTGTTTTATTTGCATAGATCAGAGATCATTGGAGCATTGGGTTCATGAAAAGGGCACAGAACATTATCGAGGGAATGACTTTATTGGAAAAGACCAATATCTCTGCTCTCCCCACATTTATTTCAAGTCATTATTTGTCTCTCGCTAGAGTATTGTGTATAATTTTGAAATTCACATTATAGCAGTGATATGACAACTGTGGAAACGATGCAGGAGTGATTTGCCAATATATTATCTGGATTGAAGAACTTCAACTATTAAAGTGTTTGGACAGACTGGCGTTATTTTTCTGAAAGCAGGGGAAATTGAGATGAGACAGTATTGAGATGTACGAACTGATGAGCGGTAAGGAATATGTACACTTAACGAAACATTTGTTGAAGGGATCAATCATCAAGGAGCCATAGATTTAAGATAAGAGTAAAAAGGTTTGGGTAGCTGCACATAAAAAACGTTATCAGACAACGAGTGGTTGGAATCTGGAACTCACTATCTCTAAGTGTTGGAACGGCAGAAATTCTCAGAAAATTCAGTGATATTCAGATGTAAATTTGTAATGCAAAAAGCACAAAACGTCAAACGATGAAAAATTGGATGAGGATAATCAAACAGTGATTTTGACAAAAGCACGCACAAGTAGCTTGCAAGAGCAGTTCGCTCTGACGTCCACTGGAGTATGGCGTTTCGTATCCTCAGCTGTCATGTGGGATGCAAGGGTTCATTTTCCCGCTGGGGCGGCCCTGACTGTTTCAGGGTTTCAAGGTTTGTGTAAAGATTTGTAGTTCCAGTGAAGTTTGCAGATGGTGTGTGGATGTTCGTTAGTGTTGGGAAGTTGGTTTGCAGCAGTTTCCTGCCCTTTCTCGGTGACATCCTCAAGCTCTGCTGTCCTGTAGCGTTTCGAATTGGTGTGATTTCCTTCCCACTGCTTTCAGTTGCTGCTTCTTGTCGTTCATTGCAGGTCCCAATATGTTACGTTCAGGTCAACATGTTCTTTGATGGAGTCATTGGATGAGTCTCGTCATTCTAGAAAACCTCTGGCTGCCCACTATTGTCCAATTATTGTTGTGTTGTTCTGGTCGAATTTGTTGACCTCGTCATGTCTGTGCATTGCCACTCTGTACAACTGATTGTGGTGTTCACTGGATCCTCCAGAAATGCTTTGCAACAATAGATATTCCCGCAAATTCCTTGCAGACAAACAACGTTAGGAGGGCATGCCAAGACCCAACACATCAAGCAAAAATGTCTCGGAACGGACAGCCTTTGACTACTCGGATCTATGAGAGAATATAAACCGAAAGCCACATTTAGACAACAACTCACCAGAACAATGGACCCAAACCCCATCATGTACAATACAAATATGGTCAAACAATGTTGCACGTAGTGAGACCAGGGAACATTATACAGGACAGACAATTCACGACACGCATTCATGAAGATCTACTTGACACTAAGCAACACTGCCGGTGTCTTCAATGGGTTGACTCATTACACTGAGTGTTGCAAATTCTGCGGCTGGAAGCTTGGATTGTATGACAGTCTGCAGCAATGGAGACGGTGTTGCTGGAAAAGTACAGCAGGTTAGGCAGCATCCAAGAAGCAGGAGAATGGACGTTTCTGGCATGAGCAAGTCATCAGGCACATGCCCAAACCATCGGTTCTCCTGCTCCTCAAATGCTGCCTGAATTGCTGTGTTTTCCAGCACCGCACTCTAGACTCTGATGTCCAGTATCTAAAGTCCTCATTTTCTCCTCCGTTTGCAGCAGTTGTTGGTTCCTTAAGTGAGGGATCAGTTAATATAACCAATGTAAAC
>NW_025191429.1:0-1260 GCF_004010195.1 Chiloscyllium plagiosum
ATCTTCCTTCCCTCATAGGCCTCTTGCATTGAAGTAAATGCAGTTTAATTTATCAGTCCTACCTTGTTCTCTGCTTTGTCTCTTGCATTGAAATAAATGCAGTTTAATTTATCAGTTCTACCTTATTCTCTGCTTTGTCCCTGCCTGCCCTGACTGTTTGACTTGCCTTTGTCCTCAACTGTACCAATCTCAGATTGAAATCTTTCCTCACTATCTCCCTGGGTCCCACCCGTCCATCTTACTAGTTTAAATCCTCCCGAGCAGCTCTAGCAAATTTTCCTGCCAGTATATTAGTCCCCTTCATTTAGGTGTAGTCCGTCCTTCTTGTACAGGTCACTTCTACCTCAAAACAGCTTCTAAAAGTCCAAAAATGTGAATCCTTCTCCTGAACACCAGCTCCTCAGCCATGAATTCATCTGCTGTATCATCCTATTCCTGCCCTCACTAGCTCATAGCACCAGAAGTAATTCAGATATTACTACTCTCGAGGACCTCCTTTTTAAATTCCTGCCTAACTCTCTGCAATCTCCCTTCAGAATCTCAACCTTTTCCCTTCCTGTGTCGTTAGTTCCAAAGTGTACAATGACCTCCTGCTGGTCCGTCTCCACCTGAAGAACATTCTGCACCCTCTCTGAGACATCCTTGATCCTGGCACCAGGGAAGCAACACACCATTCTGATTTTTCACTGCTGGCCACAGAAACGTCTGTCTGTACCTCGGGCTAGAGAGTCCCCCGCACAGTCGATTGTTTGGAACCCGACGTACGTCTCATTACATTAGAGCCAGTGTCAATACCAGAAACCTGGCTGCTCATGCTAAGTACCCCTGAGTTTTCATCATCCATCACATTTTCCAAAACAGCATACTTGTTTGAAATGGGGATAGCCACAGAAGACTCCTGCACTACTTTCCTCCCTCTCTTGCCTTTCCTGGAGTTATGGTAAGAGCCCATGGGATCCAAGGCATTTTGTCAAATTGGATCCAAATATGAGGCAAAGAGTGATGGTGGAGGGTTGTCTTTGTGATTGGAAGCCTGTGACCAGTGGTGTAAGACAGGGATTGGGGCTGGGACCCTTGCTGTTTGTAATGTACAAATTGACTGTGATTGTATAATAAGAAAGTTTTCAGAGGCCACATAAATTGGTGGTGTTATTGATATTGATTTGATTTTTATTTTACTTTATTGTCACATGTACTCGAGTACAAAAGTATTGGGGTACAGTGAAAAGTATGTAACGTCACCTCACAAGGTGCCATCTT
>NW_025191429.1:1955-3524 GCF_004010195.1 Chiloscyllium plagiosum
TGAGACCACACCTGGAGTACTGCGTGCAGTAATGGTCTCCTTACTTGAAAAAGGCTATACTGGCACGAGAGGGGTGCAGAGAAAGTTCACTAGGCTGATTCTGGGGTTGAGGGGGTTGGCTTATGAAGGGAGACTGCGTAGACTGGGATATATTCATTGGAACTTAGAAGAATGAGGGGAACCTTATAGAAAAAAATAAAATTATAAAGAGAATAGATAAGACAGAAGTAGAGAGGATGTTCCCACTGGCAGGTGAAACTAAAACAAGAGGGTTTAGCCTCAAAATTAGGGGGAGCAGATTTAGGACTGAATTGAGAAGGACCATCTTCATCCAGAGGGTCATAAATCTATGAAATTCCTTACTTAATGAAGAAATTGATGCTACTTCAGTAAATGTTTTAAAGCTAAGACAGATTTTTTTAAACAATAAAGGAATTAAGAGATACAGTGAGAGCAAATGCCAGGTCTTGCACTTTAGAAAAAATAATACAGGCATGGTCTATTTTCTAAATGGTGAGAAAATTCATAAAGCCAAAGTACAAAGGGATCTAGGAATGCTAGTCCCGGATTCTTGAAAGGTTGACTTGCAGATTGAGTCTGTGGTTAAGAAAGCAAATGTAATATTACCATTTATCTCAAGACGACTGGAATGTAAAATGAGATGTGCTACTGAGACTTTATAAAGCTCTGGTTAGGCCCCATTTAAAACACTGTGTCTAGTTTTAGACCCCACACCTCAGAATGGACATACTGGCACTGGACCGTGTCCAGTGGAGATTCACTCGGATGAGCCCTGTAATGGTAAGTCTAATATATGATGAACGGCCGAGGATCCTGGGATTGTATTCATTCGAGTTTAGAAGATTGAGGGGAGGTCTAATAGAAACCTACAAAATAATGCATGGCTTAGAAAGGTTGGATGCTGGGAACTTGTTTCTGTTAGGTAGGGATACAAGCATCCGTGGGCACATCCTTAGAGTTAGAGGGGGTCAGTTTAAAATGGAACTGAGGAGACATTTCTTCAGCTAGAGAGTGATGGGCCTTTGGAATTCATTGCCACAGAGCGCAGTGGTGGCCGAGATATTAAATGTCTTCAAGGCAGAGATTGATAAATTCTTAATCTTGCAATGAATTAAGGGCTACAGGGAGAGTGCGGGTAACTGTCCTTAAATGCCCATCACCCATGATTGAATGGCGGAGAGGACTTGATGGGCCAAATGGTCTTCCTTCCACTCCTAAATCTTTAGGTCTTATGTGGAGCTGAGTCCATGAAGAGGTCAACCATGATCTTATTGAATGGCAGAGCTGGGTTGAAGGGCCAGATGGCCTACTCCTGCTCCTAGTTCTTATGTTCTTATGTTCCTTGGAAGTAGTGAGGAACAAACGGACCTTGGTGTACAAGTGCATCAATCCCGGAAGGCATCGACTCGACAGGGTGGTGAATAGACAATAGACAATGGACAATAGGAGTAGGAGTAGGCCATTCTGCCCTTCGAGCCTGCACCACCATTCAATATGATCATGGCTGATCATCGTAAATCAGTATCCTGTTCCTGCCTTATCTCCATA
>NW_025191430.1:0-819 GCF_004010195.1 Chiloscyllium plagiosum
CTCTCTCACTCTCTCTCTATCCCTCCCTCGCTCTCTCTCTGTCCCACAGTCTCTCTATACCTCAGTCTCTCTCTATCTGTCCCTCTCTCACTTTCTGTCCCTCTGTCTCTCTGTCCCTCTCACTCTGTCCCTCCCTCGCTCTCTCTCTCTCCATCTCTCGGTCGCCCTCTCTCTCTCGTCTCCCTCCCTCTCTCTCTCTGTCTGTCCCTCCCTCTCTGTGAATCTGTCCCGCTCCTTCTCCCACTCTCTGTCGCTCTCTCTCTCTCTGTCCCTCTGTCTCTCTGGCCCTCTCTCACTCTGTCCCTCTGTCCCTCTCTCACTCTGTCTCTCTCCCTCTCTCTCTCTCTGTCTCTCTGTCCCTCTCTCTCTCTGTCCCTCTCTCTGTCCCTCTGTCCCTCTCTCTCTTTCTATGTCGTTCTCTCTCTCACTGTGTCTATCTCTCTCTCTCTCTCTCTCTGTCTCTCATTACCTGTCTCTCTGCGTGTGTCTCCCTTCACCCTCTCTCTGTGTCTCTCTGTTCTTCGCTCTTGTTCTATGTCGCTCTCTCACTGTGTCCCAATCGCTCTCTCTGTCCCTCTCCCTCTGTCCCTCTCTCTCTCTGCCACTCTCTCCCTGTGGCCCTCTCTCTTGGTCCCGCTCTCTCTCTCTCTCCCTCAGTTTCTCTGTCCCTCAGTGTCTCTCTCTGTCTCGCGCTCTCTCTGTCCTTCCCTCGGTCTCTCTCTGCGCCCCTCTCTCTCTGTCCCCCTCTCTCTGTTCCTCTCTCTGTCTCTTTCTGTCCCTCTCTCACTCTCTGTGTCACTCTCTCACTCTCTCTCTATC
>NW_025191430.1:1456-3524 GCF_004010195.1 Chiloscyllium plagiosum
CCTTCTCTCACTTTGTCCCTCTCTCTCTGTGTTCCCCTCTCTGTGCCTCTGTCTCTCTGTCCACCCCTCTCTCTGTCTCTCTGTCCTTCTCTCTCCTCCTGTCTCTCTCTCAGTCTCTCTGGCACTCTCTCTGTCCCTCTCTCTCTCAGACTCTCTGTCCCTCTCTCTATGTCCCTCGGTCTCTCTCGCTCTCTCTCTGTGCCTCGATCGCTCTGTCCCTCTCTCATTCTGTCACTCTCTCTTTGTGTCTCTCTGTCCCTCTGTCCCTCTCTCTTTCTATGTCGCTTTCTCTCTCACTGTGTCCCTCTCGCTCTCTCTCTCAGTCTCTCTGTTCCTCTCTCGTTGCGCTTCTCTTCCCCCCTCTCTCTCGGTGTCTCTCTGTCACTCTTTCTATGTCCCTCTCGCTCTCTATATCCCTCTCTCTGTGTCCCTCTCTCCCTGTCCCTCTCTCTCTGTCTCTCTCCCTGTCCCGCTCTCTCTCTGTCCCTCTCTCGCTGTCTCCCTCTCTCATTGTTCCGCTCTCTCTCTGTCCCTCTCTCTGTCCCACTCTCTCTGTCCCTCTCTCTGTCTCTGTGTCCCTGTCTCTCACTTTGTCCCGCTCTCTCTGTCCCTCTCACACTCAGTCACTCTCTCTCTGTCCCTCTCTCTCTTTCCCTCTCACATTGTGTCCCTCTCTCTCTGTGTCCCTCTCTCTCTGTCCCTCACCCTCTCTGTGCCCGCTTCTCTTTCTATTCCTCTCTCACGGTGTCTCTCTGTCGCTCTATGTCTCGCTCTCTCTCTCTCTGTCCCTCAATCCCGGTGTCTCTCTGTCTCTGACCCTCTCTCTCTGTCTCTCTGCCCCTCCCTCTCTCTCTCTTCCTGTCCCTCTCTCGCTCTCGCTCTGTGACCCTCTCTCACTGCCCCTCCTTCTCTGTCTCTCTGTCCCTGTTTCGCTCTCTCTCTGTCTGTCTCTCTCTCTGTCTCTCTCTCACTCTGTCTCTCTGTCCCTATCTCTCTCTGTGTCCCTCTCTCTCTCTGTCCCTCCATCTCTCTGTCTCTCTGTCGCCCTCTCTCTCTGTCGCCCTCTCTCTCACTGTGTCTCTGTCCCGCTCCTTCTCTCACTCTGTGTGTGTCTCTCTCTGTCCCTCTCTCTGTCTCTGTTCCTCTCTCTGGGACTCTCTGTCCCCCTCTCTCTCTATCTCTCCCTCTGTCCCTCCTTCTCTCACTGTGTCCCTCTCTCTGTCTGTCCCTCTCTCTCTCTGTGTCCCTCTCTCTCTGTCCCTCTCTCTCTCTGTCCCACTCTCTCTGTTTCTCTCTCTGTGTCCCTTTCCCTCTCTGTCTCCCTCTCTCTATCCCTCTGTCTGTGTCCCTCTCTCTCTCTCTCTGACCCTCCCTCTCTCTGTGACCCTCTCTCTCTCTGTGACCCTCTCTCTCTGTCCCTCTCTCTCCCTCCCTCCCTCTCTCTCTGTCTGTCTCTCCATCCTTCTCTCTCTCTCCTGTCTCGCTCTCTCTCTGTCTTTGTCCACCTCTCTGTCTTTCTGTCGCGCTCTCTCTCTGTCTTTCTGTGCGTCTCTCTGTCTGTCTGTCTGTCTCTCTCTCTCTGCGTCCCTCAGTCTCTCTCTCTCTGTCCTTTTGTTCCGCTCTCTTTGTGTTTCTGTCCCACTCTATGTCTATCTGTCCCTCTCTGTCTGTGTCCCTCAGTCTCTCTGGCCCACACTCTCTGTCCCTCGGTCCCCTGCTCTCTCTCTCTCTCTCTCTCTGTCTCCCCCCTCTCTCTATCATTGAACAGCTCTCTGGAACCAGGGCGATTCTTTCTGTGTCCCTCTGTAAAAATCCTGGAAATATTCACCAGAGCATATTTCAGTTGAGATTTCATGAAGATTGAGATACAAGAAATAAAAAAAGTACAGGAAATGGGAGCAGTGTAGATTATATGGTCTTTTGCCCCCCCTTGCTCTCTCTCTGTCCCTCAGTCTCTCTGTCCCTCAGTCTCTCTCTCTGTCCTTCTCTCGCAATATCTGTGTCCCTTTCACTCTCTATCTGTCCCTCTCTCTCTGTTCCTCTCTCTCTCTGTCTCTCTGTCCCTCTC
>NW_025191431.1:0-1994 GCF_004010195.1 Chiloscyllium plagiosum
TTGACCAAATGCTCTACTCCTGCTTCTGTTACTCTGAATCTGTATCACCGCATTTCCCGCGACCGGAGTTTTCCCACGGCACAAAGGAGGTTTTCTAAAGTATATTTGAACCCCTTGCTTTGCTTGAACTGAATTTGCATTGACTTAGAGGAGAGTGGGATTTGCAAAGTGTCCTCCCCTCCACACGTGCCTCAACTGCAGGGCAGCTGCGCGGCCCGCCCTCCATTGATGACGTCACAATACGGATGCAGCGCTGTCAGTTTCAGAGTGAAACTCCCTCCCTCTGGGCAACATCTGGGAGCAAAGCAATGTCTTCCCCTTTCCATATACCATCCTCCAGCAGCGAGGGGGAAGGGGAGGTAGGGGTGAGTGAAACACTGTTCACTTGCAGCAACTGGAGTGAATCCAGGGAGGGAGCAGACACTCCAAAGGTGCTCAAATACTTTCTATCTCTTTTAAAGCTATTTTGCTTGCGTATTCCCTCAGTTTGGCACGTATGCAGTTTGCACCCTAGAAAAGGATTGCTCCTTTCCTCATGTTCACAACTAAAAGGTTAGATTCTCAAGGAACTAAGCAGAATTTAAGGGATTGGCACATTGCTCAAAAAATGCAGGGTGTTTCAGCTTGTGGCTCATTGGTTTAGGGGTATGATTCTCGCTTCAGCCCGGTTGCTGTGTGGGCATGCGAGAGATTCCGAGTTCAAAATCCCTGACGAACCCTTGTTTCTTACACTGCCTTATGCAAAAACGGCCAGTCAAGACTCTCAAAAAGCAGCATCATTAAACGAGATCCGACTGCCTGAATTAGGGATGCGGCAGAGCTCCCGTGACAATGAACGCGGCAAGGGCAGCACTTATTCTAAGCGAAAGCGCGTTTTACTTCACACAGAGGGTAGTGGGCGTTTGGAACGCGTTGCCAGCAGAGTTGGAAGAGGCAGGCACGGTCGATTCTTTTAAGATGCGTCTGGATAAATGCATGAGTGGGTGGGGAGTAGAGGGATACAGATGCTTAGGAATTGACCGACAGGTTTGGACAGTACATTTGGATCGGCTCAGGCTTGAATGGCCTGTTCCTGGGCTGTAAACTTTCTTTGTTCTTTGTTCTATATGGTGTATATCTCATATTGTTGGCTGTTGTAAAAGTTTCTGTTGTAATTCTTATTCACCTTCTAATGTAGTCATCAAGTTACGTCCTTTTTTTGTCATTTTTTTTATTTAGTAGGTCAGCAGGAAGTCATTCAGCAATTTTACTGCCTTTCTTTTCTCAAGCAGCCTTAACATTTCATTTTAATATCCTTGATTCAGCTCCATTTACAGCATCTTTGTAGGCTGTTTGTTCCATGTTATTGTCACTGAAATGTAGTTTTCCGCCATGCAGAGCTAAGGCTATGTGGCTGCATGAGGGTTTTCAGGTTTCTGTGGCCTGGATAATATGTGATCAGCAGACATCTCGCAATCTACAGGAATTGCCACCTATGTTATGTTCATTAACTGTACTGACAGTGATCACTTATTTTGTGATTTTTCTTTGTAGGAAGACGTGCAGAAAGAAATATTATAGCAAATGATGCATCAACTTCTGACAGAGCCACTTGATTCATTGGGACTTGAATATCAGCAGCCATTCCAATCAAGAAGACATGGTTGCTTTTGTTTGTTTGAGAGATTTTGGACAGTCCTGTGGCAGGAAGAATACTGAGACACCGAGTGAGGGAGATTCAGTGCGCTGACTGTGAAAAGTGCTTCAAACCATTTACTCAGCTTGGAGGAATCAAAGTCCCACCCCTCAAGGTGGGAAAGGCTATGTACCCGTTCTGTTTGTAATTTCAATCCCAGAGCAACACAAGGAAAGCTCCCTCCAAAGGAGAAACCTTGGAAATGTGGGGTCTTTGGGAAAGGATTCCCTTCCCCATCCCTGCTGGAAACCCACAGACGCATTCACACCGGGAGAGGCCATTCACCTGCTCAGTGTGTGGGAAGGGCTTCAGTCGGATC
>NW_025191431.1:2393-3524 GCF_004010195.1 Chiloscyllium plagiosum
AAGTCATCACCATCCATTCTCTCTCTTCCCTGAGAAAGACTTCATACAGCGATCAAAGAGGGCTGAGGCACGAGAAAGGACGATTGTGGGGGGGTGGAGGTGACCGGGGTCGCTATGGTGGTGGAGAAGGGAGGGAAATGGACAGGGGAACAGACTGGGGTTCAGAGGGTTGGGGGAGAGAATAGCGGGTGCAGTGTGAGGAGAGAGAATAGGCAGGGGGCAGTGGATGGGGAGAAAATGGACAGGGGGGCAGAATGTGAAGAGAGAGACAGCACAAATGCCACCTTCTCCAGGACTCGTGCCAGTGTCCCACGAACTGGAACCCACTCCTCCCACGTTTCTCAAAATACGCGTGGCTAAGGCAGTGGAACCATATCATCCCTACAGGCCATTCACACCGCCCTTCCCAACAGCATCCCACTTCGACTCACTCGTTTACGCTACAGTCCTGCAGTTTCCCATGGCTATTTCCTGACGAAGGGTTTTGCCCAAAACGTCGAGTCTCCTGCTCCTCGGATGCTCCCTGACCTGCTGTGCTTTTCCAGCTCCACACTCTCGACCCTAATCTCCAGCATTTGCAGTCCTCACTTTCGCCCAGTAAGGGATGAATGTTCTATTCCTAGTCTTTTAGATCTTTTAAAATCTTTCCCCCACACCCTAAACCTTTACCCTCTAGTTTTGGAATACCTCTAACCTGGGGAAAAGACAGAAACGTTGAGCAGCCAGAAAAAATGCAAAAGAAATAAAATATCGAGGCACAGGGGAAAAAAACCGGCAAAATAAAATAACTTCGGCATTTTTCTCTTGTATTCGCATTTGGACGCTTAATATTTGTCATGATCGGGAGGTGCCCGTGTTGGACTAAGGTGTACGAAGTTAAAAATCACACAACACCAGGTTACAGTCCAATAGGCTTGTTTGGAAGCATTAGTTTTCGGAGCGCTGCTACTTCATCAGGTGGTTGTGGAATATAAGATCGTAAGAGCATAAAATTCTGTGTATTACGATGTTATACTCTACAATCAGCTGATGAAGGAGCAGGGCTCCGAAAGCTAGTGCTTACAAATAATTCTGTTCTACTATCACCAGGTGCTTTGCGATTTTTAACTTGAAAATTTGTAACAAATTCCT
>NW_025191432.1:0-1168 GCF_004010195.1 Chiloscyllium plagiosum
CTCTTTTGGAAGTAGGAGATCGCCGCCAAACCTTAAGTTTCAACGGAACCATCTCATCTCTCACACCACTACAGATTAGACACTCAGCTTTTTTTACTCTCTCCTCATGATACCATTACCTGTGTCTGTGGTAAGGAGATCATTCCTTATGAAGGAACGCAAATCTCTGCACAGTGACTCAAATATTCTATCTGCAAGGCTCTACAGTTGCAGCAAGATGTTTTACTTATGTACGTGAATCATCTTACAATGAAGACCAACTGCTCTCTTTACTTACACACGGCTTGATCTGCAGTTGCCAACATACCTTTGCATGTGAGAGATCATGTTTCAGATTTTTTTTAGAGTTCCTTGATGAACTGACCAGGAAGGTTGATGATGGCAAGGTGGTAGACGTCATCGATATGGATTTCAGTAAGACCTTTGAAAAGATTCCACTTGATTGTTGGGATGGTTAGATCGTCTGGAGTCCAGGGGGACTTCGCAAATTGGAAACGCAATTGGTTTGATGGTTGGAAGCAGAATGTAATAGTGAAGGATGCTTGACAGACTGGAGGCCTGTGAATAGTGTATTGCCTCAGAGCTCTGTGCTGGGCCCATTGCTCTTTGTTATCTATATCAATTATTTGGATGAGAATGTGCAACATGTGATTAGTAAATCTGAAATGGACACTAAAATACGTGGTAGCAAGGATAATGAGGATGGTTAGCAGAAACTGCAGAAGGACCTTGAACAGCTGGGGAAGTGGAGCGAGAAATGGCAAATGGAGTTTAATTTAAATTAGTGTGAGGTCTTGAATTTTAGAAAGTCAAATCAAAATAGGAGATTCATGGTGAATAATAGGGTCTTAAAGAGTGTACTAGAACAGAGGGAGCTAGGTGTTCAGGTGCAGAGTTCTCTGACAGTGGGTCACAGGTAGTCAGTAAAATGAGGAGAAAGTGAGGTCTGCAGATGCTGGAGATCAGAGCTGAAAATGTGTTCCTGGAAAATCGTAGCAGGTCAGGCAGCATCCAGGGAACAGGAGAATCGACGTTTTGGGCATTAGCCCTTCTTCAGGAATGAGGAAAGTGTGTCCAGCAGGCTAAGATAAAAGGTAGGGAGGAGGGACTTGGGGGAGGGGCGTCGGAATTGCGATAGGTGGAAAGAGGTCAAGGTGAGGGTGATAGG
>NW_025191432.1:2037-3524 GCF_004010195.1 Chiloscyllium plagiosum
GCAGGTAGGAGGCTCCGAGGGTGAGAGGTTGGAGTGGGTGAGAGTGGTGGGTCCTAGGGTGAGAGGTTGGAGTGGGTGAGAGGGGTGGGACAGTAAAATGAGGCCTTTGGCACGCTGGCATTTATCAATCCAGGGCATTGAGTATAGTAATTTGGAAATTATGTTATGGTTATACAGGACGATGCTGAGGTCGCACTTGGAGTATTGTGTTCAGTTTTGGTCACCATGCCATAGGAAAGCTGTTATTAAACTAGAGAGTGCAGACGTAATTTACAAGGACGTTTCCAGAACTCAATGGTCTGAGTAATAGGGAGAAGGTAGACAAGCTTGTTTTTTTTTCCTTAAAGCATAGCAGACTGAGTGCGGCTCGTATCGAAGGGTATAATGTCATGAAAGTCATAGATAGGGTGAATGCTTTCCGTCTTTTTCTCTGGGCAGGAGGTCATCTGGTGCAGCACCTTACATTTACAATTGCCTTGTTTATTGGGATTAAAAGTTCAGAGACAGAATTGATATGTCCTCTGTTAGGAAACAGAAAAGTCGAGGAGACACTGGCTGTGAAGACTGGAGATGAGTAAAATGTTATCTTCCAGTCTCAAATATCTTCTTGTTAGACGGAATGCAGTAAAATGTAGTGAAAGAAACAGAATATATTTGGAAGAAGTGATAGTGAGTGACAATGTCAACAACTCAGGGTAATTTGAAATGAAATGGAGGAAAATGGTTTTATATACAGTGTTTAATCAGTGTGCATGTGCAGATAGATAGGATTGTTCATAAGTGCACAACACATTCAGAATTAACAACGGAAATAGAGTAAACAAAATATGAATCATAAAATTTGCAAAATTTATATGACATTGTAACATTACTTGCTACTCAGCTGAGGTGTCATATTCCTCTTCTCTCAATATTACCTAGACCCCAGCCCATCCGCTCTCACACACACTTTCTGGGATTCCCTGCTCCAGACTCTCATTCTTATCAGATGCACTCTATAAATTACAGTTCTGTTGTCATATTTTATTTCAATTAATCCACTTTCTGCTGGGAAAAAAATATATATATATATACGACTGGATTCTGTCAAAAGTTGATGTCTGTCATATTATTGGAGATAACAGTTCTCGCAGTGGACCTAGAATTTTAACATATTAGTCTGTTGTACATTTACTGTGGAAAGGACACAGCACATGACAAAACAATTAGGGAAGTACATCTCGATCTGTCGATAATCTAGATTTCTCCATTTTTACACCTCCTCATCCATATATTCTCGCTATATCTCTCTTTGCATTTCGTTAGTAAATCCACCAATTATTCTCCGTGTCCCATTTCTCAAACCTCCCTCTTTCAGCTTATACCCATTGCTCACTGTTGAATGTGATTATTATTGACGAACATCATGAGAAAGACACAACAGCGGATCTGTCCAGAGCTAATGGGAGCAGGAGCCGAGCAAGGAAGATGGTGAAGCAGAAATAGCA
>NW_025191433.1:0-3524 GCF_004010195.1 Chiloscyllium plagiosum
ATAATACTGCAGAAGAGGCCTCATCAATGTCCTCCAAAGCTTCAACATAACGTCCCGACTCCTATACAGGAAGGACTGAACAATGAAGGGAAGTATGTTAAATGCCTTTGAACCACCTTATCTGTAGGTGATGAAAACTACAAGGAATTATGCACCTGCACCCCGAGCTTCCGTGTTCTCCAACACTACGCAACTTTTTGTTGTACCAAAATGCAATACCTTCCATTTATCCAGATTGAACTCCAGGTTACATTTTTCAGTCCAACGACTCATTGGATGAAGATCCTTTTGATACTTCGATAATCTTCCTCACTGTCTACAATTCTGGCGTCGCCTGCAAACCGACAAAGCATGCCGGCAGTGAGTTCCACTGTTTTCTCATATAGATCAATGATTCATATTTAGTTGTAGTGGCCGTGATTTAGCAGTGTGCAGAACATACAACAGTTACTCATGCAATTAACAATGAGGAAGAAAGCTGCAGACTGCAGGGAGATATTAAACAATTGGAAATGAAAATGGTGAAAGCAATTCATTCCAGGCAAGTTGGTGATAGTGAAGCAAGTTCAAACTTCAAACCAGCCGCCCACGCTCCAATTGTGGCACTCAGCTGTCTCAGTAAGCTGCACTGAAGATTGCTATAAACGGGAAAATAATTTCCCTTCTGTCCCGCCTTTGGCCAGGGGAACTCCCAACCTCGGAATTACTTGCGCCTCTAAACCGTCATAGAAATACCGTGCATTAACCGGTTGTGTCACTGGAGTCCTCGAGTATCTCTGCAACCTCATTCCCATCCCGACTTCCAGTTGGATCTTCGCGACTGCGCCACTCAATTCCTCAGATTCTGGGGCTGGGAATTGGGACTATGTGGCAGCAGTGGTTACTGCCTTGTGTGTGAGTGTCTGGGGGAAACTGGTGAAGTAGCCGATGTTAAACTGCATTACTATTGAAGCATACATTTCAACAACACCGGCACTGTCCCCGGAGTTTTCGATGTTTTCGAAAAATCCATTTATCTCAGCCTACAGCATATAAATAATGGAATCACCACAGCCACTGGGGGAACCGATATTAAACTGTCAGCCCATTCTGAGTTCCCACATTTCTGCCACTGTTCGCTCATCACTGATATTGTGCATTTGGTGCGCTGCCTAACATTCCCTATAATACTGTACTTATTGCACACTGCTCGCGTGAGCGTCTGTGGGACGCCGTGATCGTATAGTGGTTAGTACTATGCGTTGTGGCTGCAACAACCTCGGTTCGAATCCGAGTCACGGCAGTAATCGCTCTAAGTGTCTCAGTTTTTGTGAAACACAAAGGAATCAGTTGCTTTAACATGGTAATTTCCTCCAAGGTGATGATCTTTACCCTTCAGATTCTGCTTGCTGTCATCTCTGTGTTTCATATGTCAGAATTCAAATCCACCCGTTCTCAGAGATTTCTCTCCCTCCTTCGATCACTAACTGAACGTTCCGTCCCACACCCCCATTTCATTAATTTAGCGATGCCGGTGTTGGACTATGGTGTACAAAGTTAAAAATCACACAACACTGCCTTGTATGTTAAGTATGTTAAGTATGGAAGTATGTTAAATGCCTTTGAACCATCTTGTCTGTAGGTGATGAAAACTTCAAGGAATTATGCACCTGCACCCCGAGCTTCCGTGTTCTCCAACACTACGCAAAGCCCTACTCTTGTTGTTGTACCAAAATGCAATACCTTCCATTTATCCAGATTGAACTCCATGTTACATTTTTCAGTCCAACGACTCATTGGATGAAGATCTTTTTGAAACTTAGATAATCTTCCTCACTGTCTACAATTCTGGCGTCGCCTGCAAACCGACAAAGCATGCCTGCAGTGAGTTCCACTGTTTTCTCATATTGATCAATGATTCATATTTAGTTGTAGTGGCCGTGATTCAGCAGTGTGCAGATCATACAACAGTTACTCATGCAATTAACAATGAGGAAGAAAGCCGCAGACTGCAGGGAGATATTAAACAATTGGAATTAAAAATGGTGAAAGCAATTCATTTCAGGCAAGTTGGTGATAGTGAAGCAAGTTCAAACTTCAAACCAGCCACCCACGCTCCAGTTGTGGCACTCAGCTCTCTCAGTAAGCTGCACTGTAGATTGCTATAAACGGGAAAATAATTTCCCTTCTGTCCCGCCTTTGGCCAGGAGCACTCCCAACCTCGGAATGACTTGCGCCTCTTAACCGTCATAGAAATACCGTGCATTCACCGGTTGTATCACTGGAGTCCTCGAGTATCTTTGCGACCTCATTCCCATCCCGACTTCCAGTTGGATCTTCGCGACTGCGCCACTCAATTCCTCAGATTCTGGGCCTGGGAATTGGGACTGTGTGGCAGCAATGGTTACTGCCTTGTGTGTGTGTGTCTGGGGGAAACTGGTAAAGTAGCCGATGTTAAACTGCATTACTATTGAAGCATACATTTCAACAACACCGGCACTGTCCCCGGAGGTTTTGATGTTTTCGAGAAATCTATTTATCTCAGCCTTCCCCATATTAATGATGGAATCACCACAGCCACTGGGGGAACCGATATTAAACGGTCAGCCCATTCTGAGTTCCCACGTATCTGCCACTGTTCGCTCATCACTGATATTGTTCATTTGTTGCGCTGCCAAACATTTCCTATGATACAGTACTTATTGCACCCTGTCCGAGTGCGCGTCTGTGGAGTGCCATGATCGTATAGTGGTTAGTACTCTGCGTTGTGGCCGCAGCAACCTCGGTTCGAATCCGAGTCATGGCACTAATTGCTCTATCTGCCCCCGTTTTGGTGAAACGCAAGTTGTTTTTGCATGGTAATTTTCTCCAAAGGTGATTATCTTTTCCCTTCAAATTCTGCTCGCTCACATCTCTGTGTTTCATATGTCCGAATTCAAATCCACCCGTTCTCAGAGATTTCTCTCCCTCCTTCGATCACTAACCGAACTTTCCGTCCCACACCCCCATTTCATTAATTTAGAGATGCCAGTGTTCGACTATGGTGTACAAAGTTAAAAATCACACAACATCAGGTTAGAATCTAACAGGTTTAACTGGGCACTAGTTTTGGGAGCGCTGCTCTTTCATCATGTGGTTGTGGAGTCATTTCCTATTTCATTAAGGCACTGCAGAATCTTACACTGACTCTCACACTGATACTCTTCACTCTGTGCTGCTGCGGTCACTGTTGCTGGGTGAACTTGCCCTAACCCCACCATAGGGACCTGCAGACCAGTTGCTTCATTTGCTTACCGCTGTTGTGAGGCCAATCCTCAGGTAGCAGCTTTTACTGATATGGACTTGCGATTATTGGGAGTCAAGCTCAGGAAAATGACACAGGACAATATCGAGGAAAAGTGACTTCATTGAGAAAGATTAGTGTCACGGGTTTTCTGCAATGGCTGAGCACTATTACCACTGGACTGTTAATTCAGAAAATAAGCAAACGAACCAGGGACCCGGGTTTGAGTCCAACCATGCCAGGTGTTAGAAGTGAGATTCAA
>NW_025191434.1:0-3524 GCF_004010195.1 Chiloscyllium plagiosum
ATGTAGAGTGGTATCACAGTGATACTGTCGTGTAGAGTGGTATCACAGTGACACTGTCATGTCGAGTGTTATCACAGTGACACTGTCGTATAGAGTGGTATCACAGTGACACTGTCATGTAAAGTGGTATCACAGTGGCACTGCCATGTCGAGTGGTATCACAGTGACACTGCCATATAGAGTGGTATGACAGTGACACTGTATAAGTCACCCCTTGTTCAGAGCTGGTGCACTACGTTGGTAATTCAATGGTGTATTGTCCTGGTTTACCCATTGGCTGTTGTTTTGCTGCTAACTCTGAGCCTACGTTTTCTGGATTTGCAGCCCCTTCAGTATTCTAAAAATGACATGCTGCTTTCTACAGTACCCTTATGGACAATAGTGTGACTGAGACTCAGGCAGCACTTGTGGAGCAGGGACAGTGTCCCTATCCCTAAACCAGGAGACCTCGGAGAAAGCCCCACGTATTCTAGAGGTGTGTCATTATATCCCTGACACAGATTAGTAATATTTTACTTCTAGCCTTATAGCTGCTGATGCCTTCATTCCTAACCTTGATTCGGGGAAGTTGGCATGTTGTATACAGGGTTTGAGGATATCAATTCCATTGCTTTGAATGATTTTAACGTGTTTGAAATTATAAAGCATTTCGACCTGCTTAGATTTTGATATCATTCATCTGAAGACAATTCACCCTGTTGGGAATGACCAGGACTGATGTTTTTTGTTGGAGAGGGAAATGTTGTCTTCACTGATCCAGACAACTATTGCAAACCATAAATCTCAGATTCCCAGTAAAATATCTCAAAGCTGTTTGCAGACGGAATGCAAGAATTAGGAGACCATTCAGCCCTTGACTGTCAAGGGGCTGATCTGTTTGTGGCCTACATTCCACTGTTTCTGTCTGCTCCTCCTAGCCTGTGCCTCCCTTGCCTTTCAAACATCTCTGTCTTGCCCAACTTGAATAAACGCAATGACCCAGCCTCCTTTGGGAGGAGGAATTCCACAGACAGACCAACCCCTGAGAGAAAGCATTTCTCTTCAGGTCAGTCGTAAACATGAGATCCCGTACATTTTAAACAGTGCCCCGTAGTTTGAGATTCCCACACAAAGAACAACCTCTCAGCATCCACAAAGCTTTAAGTGGCCTATAAATGTAATTATTGAGGGGAGAAACTACTTCCAGGGAAAAATAATTAGATTTTTGAAACTAGCAAAATGTTCATTCTTGGTTCTGCCCAATTTCTGTGCAAGGAGCTGCCTCAGTCTGTGCAGAACAGATTGTATCAACCCTTTGGAATGAATTGTTTGTGTTCCAGCGTTCTTGTCAGAGTAGAACAATGGAATATAGATGCTGTAAATTTGGTGTCATTTACTTTTGCTACACTTGGTTTGTCATTGAAAACTTTCTTTATAGTTGGGCATTTGCGTGAATGCTGTTAGTACTGGAATTCGCTTTTCGAATTCTATGTGGTGGTTGCTATTACCAGTGCACTCACATACCTATACCATGCTGTCACCACACATTCATCTCCCCAGTCTGGTCAAAGCTGTATTTCATTGGTTTTGTCAAAAGTTCGATTTAATGTCCGAAGAGCAATCCATCACGTTGACTTTGTCTTGGCACATACAGTACTTTGCTGGGAGTGTCTTGTTCGAAGTTGAGAATGAATAAGATAAGGTTAGGTGGTTCACTGTGCAGAAAATCTCTGTATTTCTTTCTGGAGCGCAAGGAGATTATCACTGCTATCTATCTAAAAATGCAGCATGACCAATACAATCTGGTTCAATGTCTACTTGTGTATTTGGAATAATGGACGCTTTAAATGCGATTAAATCAGGGGCAAAAACTTGACACTGTACATGTTCGACAGATTCTAGTCATTGTGTTTTACAGCACAGGCCTATGTTAGTTCCATGTTACGTTTTGGTGGGCAGGAGAAAGATTATCAGCTTTCACTGGGTGGCTAAAGAGAAATGAGAAAACACCGGCTGGCTCCTGTTAATATAGTTTTACCAGGAATCTACAACCCTGTGCAATTGTATGGGATCAAGAGGATTACTCCAGCCATTTGCAACATGTGCAAGTAATCTATAGTCATTGTTCCACTGCTAATAAACTCCATAGCTCTCGAGTGGGCCGAGAGAGAGCTGGTACTGCATTAAACTGAACCAGAACTCAGGGATTATCCTCACCAGGGAAATCTAAAAGAAACTGTGGTTGTTTCTGCAGGAGAAAAGTGATCTGTGATTTAACCTGATAGCAATTTTTAAGATTATGAAAGGGCTTGAGAGGATGGATATGAAGATGTTTCCCTTTATGGAGATCAACAAGTTGGAAGTCCACAAATATGAGCTCATAAATCCAATTGGGAATCCAAGAGAAATGTCCTTACCTTGAGAGAGGTGAGAAGGTGGCTCTTGCTCCCACGAGGAGTAGTTGAGACAAGTATCCTTTTAACATTTAATTTAAGATGCATGATAGTGATAAAATGTGGACTTTCCACTTGTGACTTCATCTGATTTTAATATCTGGGATTTCCATCGACTGGAATGGTTTCAAAGCGTTAAAAAAAACTGAGTTAGAAATGGCTGCAACAATCACCTGACCACAGATTGAGCCAAGATTCACGAGACAGTTAATAAGCAAAAACTGAAATTCACATTTTTATCAAAAGAGATTGAAACTAGTCAGGAATGAAGAGACCTGTATCTCCTGATTAATTTACACCATTATGAGAAGTTCACTTGTTGGAGACAAGAAACACTGTCTGTGATTATTTAGCTTGAAAACAAAGTAGAAATAATCTAGATAAAAACTGAAAGAACTGCGGATGCTGTAAATCAGAAACAAAAACAGACATTTCTGGAAAAGTTCAGCATCTGTGAAGAGAACTCGAAGTGAACTTTTTGGATCCAGTGACACTTCTTCAGTGGATGTGTGACGAGACTGAATTGGAGCAATCACTTTCTCTCTCTCAGACACTCAAAGGACATAGCACTCAGTGATAATGCAAATTGGAGAGAATCAAGAAACACTAATAATTCCAAGGTATCTGCAAAATATTCACAGCTACCATGGATCCAGGACATTCCCAACCAAACACAGGGTCAGGTTAAACATAACATCTCGAGAACACCCTAATGACTTTGGACACATATTTGTTTATCTTCTTTCTGTACCAGACACTGACCCCTTTGTAGCTGTATGTGTGTGTCTGTTTGATAGTGTCTCTTTAAACTTAATCTTGGGATTAGCAAGCATGGAACAAAACGGTTCTTCCTTGCACTTGAGAAAACGTTGTAATTAGATTCTGGTAAATTACTTAACATCATTTTAAATGGGATGGGGTGTAGCTACATGCTGCAAAGATTGTTAAATCGTTGTTGTGCATGATTGAGAAGGTTGAAAGAGCACAGCCGACTCCCCTGACTTATCTACAAGTCAGAACACTGAGCATCAGGGAGAAAGATTAAATATGTGTTAAGGAGAGGGATGAAGAGGGTGTTAAAGAGAGGGACAA
>NW_025191435.1:0-3524 GCF_004010195.1 Chiloscyllium plagiosum
ATAAAAAGACTTATCAATTGTTTCTCAGGAAGCAAAACATTCATCAACAGGAATATTTCACAGTTGACAAAGAGACCTTGAGTTTGGTATTACAACATTTGCCAGTAATGTATCTGAGACAACCATACATATTGATCATAATCCATTAAAGTTTTTTGCAGAAATTTAAGGACAAACATTGTAGACTGGTTTTCGGGGCATGTCTTCATGAGATAGTCTCGACATTATTTTACAGGACATCCTGACTCTCCAGCAATTTCTCTCATGTTGTTAGATTCCAAATTAAAAATGCAATTTAGCCACGTGACAAATCAAACTTACTTTTTCGTCACTGCTTTCATTTCTGTAGAATTGAGATTATCATTTTTTTTAATGCTCGGTCTGTTAAAGTGCAATTGATCAATAACCACAAAATGAAAATCAAACTAAAATGGTGTCTGGGTCTATAATTTATTGCCAGACATTAAAAAAACAGAAGTCTCTCAATGCTGTATTTCAAGCCTTGATCAGCTAATTTAATGAAACAAGGTCATCCTCCAATCAGCCATGATCGTGATGAATGGCAGGGCAGGCTCGAAAGATTGCATGGCCTCCTCCTGCTCGTATTTTCTACGTTTCTAAACCGGCTTAAATACCGAAGAAAACTGAAGATTCAGAACGACAAACCCAGATTAGTGCTCAAATGTCCTTGCTCAAATGCCTTCTTGCCCCATTGAACTCAGCCCTCCTCCATCTCAGAATTATTCTGGATTGATCCTTGTTCATTTTATACACAAGCTAAAATCTTTCGATACAATGACCAATGCTTCCTTAAATGATCCCAATTTAATATTTAATGCATTTTATACATATTGTGTGTATGCACACAAATTATGAAGGTAGCAGTGCAGATTGAAGATATCATTAGGATTCTGAACATTATAAATAGGACTGTGGCATGCAAAATAAGGAAATTATGGCAAATAGTTAGAAACAGTCCTGCTTTTCCCTCATGTCTAGTATTTATGCAGCACACTTCAGGAAGGGATTTGAGAAGGTGAACAAAAGGTACACAAATATGGTCCCAGAGATGTACAATTGTACAACTATGTGGATAGTTTGAAGAAGCTCGGCTGCTCTTTATGGAGGACAGTAAATGAAGAAGACATTTTACAAGTGTTCAAAATCATGAGGAATTTGGATGGAGTAGAGTAAAAGGGTAGGAAAATGCATCTGGATTGGTTACTCTTTAGAGAGTTGGTGTGGACTTGTTGGGCCAAGTGGTCTGTTTCCATACTGTACGGATTCTATTTTAAAAAAGGCTTGAGAAGAAAAGGACACTGATTTAAGATGATCAACAAAATAAAACAACTGTTACAAGGATTACTTTATTTACAAAACAGCATAGTTAGGAAACTGGAAAGTTCTTGCTAATAGTGTAGTGGTGGAGGCAACTTCAACTGAGGTCTTCAAAAGGAATCTACAATTTTCAAAAGGAGAGGTTTTGCAGTATCACATAGTAAAAGAGTTTCGGAGTGAACATAGGCAAGTTCCTCTTTCAGAGCTGATCAAATCATTGCCTCCGAGTTGTTACCGTTTATCGTTGTATAACATTGCACAAACTACCAGCTCACCAGTTATTTACGCATGGTTTGTCATATTCTGAAATAACGACTTAGTCATTCATGCAACTAAACTTACTTTGCAATTACTTCACTTGATGCAGGAGAACCTGCATTCCCATTTTCCTCACTGTTTGCACTGATAATGTTTCCAGAACGGCAATTCATCAAAGAGCACAAATTAAGTCATTTAACGTCAGTAAACTTATCCAGAATTCAGTCCAAAGCAATTTAACAAAAAAAATCAAAAAATCACAGCTTGGTCGACTGGTTTTCTTCAGTTGGTCAATGACTGTGCAATTTTAATAAATCGCATTATTTTACCATAGTCATATTAAAAGAACACAGATATCCATGCAAAGTGAGAATCTGGTGTAACAGATCTTTAGCTGATCGTTGTCATCCTCAGAAATAGAGATTATAGACAGGAAAGGTCCTTTCAGTGTAAGTCTAATGAGTTGCTGTAGTCCATTCCGTTGAGTGTAAGTGCGAGGTAGCCCCACATCGTAGCTCAGTGATGGGACAAAGAGAGTGGAAATTAGGTACGTTAGTTCTTTTGCCAGTCTATCAAACTGCTCTCTCTTTGATCATATTAAGCTTCTTGACTATTGTTGCAATTAAACCAATCACCAGGTGAGCTGTGAAGATTCCAATGCTCCCGATCTTGGCCTTGTAATGGTGAAGTTAATGGGGGGTAATGGCAAAGCAGTATACCTTGAATCTCAGTCTTGTAATCTTGCTAATGTTATTAGTTATTGATGCCATCACCACCCATTCCCCTGGAGTGTATTGACAATGCTGTCCTATGATCTGGAAAATGTTGCTGGGGCTTTATTTGTTTTCAAGATGCATCATGAACCATCGCGGTCGTGATGATATGGGGTTCGTTTGAATTCCACAAAATCTCTACAGTACACCACAATGAGGGAATGCTGGGGTTGGGGTTTGGAAGAGACAGTACAGGGTGAAAAGAAGAGAAAACCATTTATTTAGTATGTCACAATTGTTTACAGCCATTTCTGGCTATGCAAGACCTTCATACTGAAAGACAAGCAAAATTCAACCGACCATGAAAAACTTTGGATGTTTTATGCTGATTCAAGATTGGTCTCACAAAATAAGCCAAGCATTTCTGAACCAGTCAAGCAGTTGTTTTCTGTGATTGTTCTCATCTGTGTTAGTGTTCACCACACTGCCATGGGATGACTTCGTGAGGCAACCCTGACATAATCTTACAACAACTGCCAACACTTCCTTTTCACATTATTGGATCCCTAACATAGCAGAGTTAAATCTGACATTAGATCAAATTTACTTGTCAATCTGTTTCCTTTAGTTTCTGAAAACCTTAAGTTTCCGCCTAATTCACAGTGTGAGGTGTCAACATTTTCAAAGCTGCAACTGGTCATAAAGTATCAGTTTAATCATTTTAAATATGTGCATGATCACAAAATTAATATTTGGCACTTCTTATCAACATCGAGAGTTTTGGCTGTGAGGGCAGGAGCTGGTGGGTGTGGAGTAAAGAGGTCAAATAAAGACTTGTCTGCACTGGGGCAGAGGGAAAACATCCCAAATGCAAGGATTCAAGTTTAACTTCCTTATTTATGAAAAAGAAACTCAAGGTCATTATACACTATTGCTAATTTAACCCTTACAAGCACAATTTGTAACTCAATGTTTGAATCAGAATCCGAATATAGTAATTTCTCATTATTCAAATTCACTGTGGTTCATGTCATATTAGTCAGTATTGGCTGTTTTGTTTAAAAAAAAGAATTTTATTCCTTTTCCTTTCCTACTCCTTCATCCGTTCGGAGTTTACTGAAAGATCTGACCATAAGAAACCCAAGAGTAATTACAGGTCTCTGACCCAGAGCAGTGTAATTACCTCAGTATTTAGGCTTCTATTCATTGATGACA
>NW_025191436.1:0-3524 GCF_004010195.1 Chiloscyllium plagiosum
AACAGTTCACTTCTGAATGATTAACATAGATTGCTTTGAACAATTTTTAAACTCATGGCTGTATTCATATCAATGTATGATTAGCCTTTCTTATTCATTGGAGAAAGTGAAAACTGCAGATACTGGAGATCAGAGTCGAAGAGTCCGATGCTGGAAATGCACAGCCAGTCAGGCAGCATCCGAGGAACAGGAGAATCAATGGTTCGCCCATAAGCCTGATGAAGGGCTTATGCCGTAACGTCAATTCTCCTATGTTGCCTGACCGGCTGCGCTTTTCTAGTGCCACACTCTTCGTTTCTTATTCATAGTTGGTATTGGCCTTAGTAATATTCTTTCTGAAAAAATATTTCCATATGGATATCATTCATATCATAAGTTATTAAAATTTGCTATCTTCTTTAAATGTAAAAAAAATCATTTTCACACGAAAGTCTAATTTTAACCTGTTACTAAAGCTGCTTGTATACACAAACGAATTGGTCTCATTTATCTAGTCTTAACATACACATTGCCAATGGATTCAATTGTTACCGAATTACTGACATTTCGTGTTCAGGAGCATTTCAGTTGACGATAGAGCAATGACTGCACTTCTACCCATAATGCCCTGCATACATGAATACCCTCAAACAATGGACCCTGGGAGAAATGGAGATGCAATGGCTGCGCAGTGACATCACCATAACGTGGTCGCCAGCCATGAGGGTGCACTGTCAAAAAGGGAGAGGCAAGAGATGATGCAGATCAGCGAAGGGTTCCCGGGTACAGTCAGAGTGGCTCTTTGCTTCAAACTGTTGAAGATGATTGATTGAGAGTAGGGCAGTAAATGTCGTCTACATGAAGTTTACTAAAGCATTTCACCAGGTGTCTTGTGGAAAGCTGGTTGAAAAGATTCAGTCACTTGGGATCTGTGGTGAGTTGGTAAGTTGCATACAAAGTTTACTTGATTATAGAAGATGGAAGGTAATTATGGAGGAGTGTTCTTCTGAGTGAAGGCCTATGGCTTCTGTGAAGACCACTGCTGGGACCTTGATTGTTTGCTCCCTCTCCCTCTAAATATGATTTGGCAGTGTGATTAATAAGTTTGCAGATGCCACAATAATTGAAGAATCAAGGATAGTGAGGAGTTGATAAAATGTGGAGCTGGGAAAAGCACAGCATGTCAAGCAGCATCAGAGGAGCAGGAGAGTTGACGTTACGGACAGGACCATTCAACATGAGTCCTGATGAAAAGTTCTGCCCCAAACATCGACCACCCTGCTCTTCTGATGCTGCTTGACCTGCTGTGCTATTTCCAGCTCTATATTTTATCAATTCTAACTTTCCAGCATCTGCAGTCCTCACTTTCTGCGAGTGAATAGTGAGGAGGGTTGTCAGAGTAGACAGCAGAATATAATTCACCTGGAATGTTGGGTGGAGCAACAGCAGATGGAGTTTAATCTGGACAAGTATGAAGTGATGCATTTTAGGAGGTCAAATGCAAAATGAAAGTACACAATAAATTGCAGGACCCTTAGGAACATTGACATACAGGGGTATCTTGGGGTGCAGGTCTGTAGTTCTCTATGAAGTGGCAACAGAAGTAAATAAGATGGGGAAAATGGCATACAGCATTCTTGCTTTCATTATTTGCAGTATAAAAGTTAGCAAGTCATGTTATAGTTGTTTAAAACTTTAGTTAGGACACATTTCTAGTACTGTGTGTTATTATGGTCACCAAACTACAAGCAAGATGCGGTGTTTTTGGAGTGGGTGCAAAAGAGATATATCAGGATATTGCTGAGACTGGAGTGTATTAGTTGAAAGGCACTGGTGGTCAAACTTGGGTTGTTTTCATCGCAATGTTGGTGGCTGAGGGGTGATGTGATAGAAGTAAATGAAATGATGAAATGGTGGATATTTGGAGTCTTTTTCCAAGGATGGAAGTGTAAAAGACTAGGAGACATCAGATCAAGGTGAGAGGGGAACGTTTAAAGGAGATATGAGGTTAGCTTTTTATGTAGAGGTAGTAGGTCCCTGGAACATGCTAACGGGGACGTACTGGAAGCAGATACAATAGCAACATTTGAGCAGACACATGAGCAGACACGTGAATAGATTACTTTGGATTAACATTAAATAGCATCATAGTCAGTATAGATATGGTGTGCGGAAGTGCCTGTTCCTGTGCTATACTCTATGTTCTTTGTTCAGTGCCTGGCAGACTTTGCAAACTACAAACAGGCACAGCCATTTGAATTAAAAACAGCACAGCATCTGGGAATGTTACTTACACTAGTCAGAATCTGTTATTAGATCTTATAACATAAACACTTTTCCAACAATGACTGTTTATTCCAGCAAAATAAAGCTGACTCCACAAATCAAATTTTCACTGGATACGTGTTTAAATGTAAAATGCATTAACAGAACGCAATATGCCTTGTAAACGAGACCAGTCACATTGTAATTCTAAATATACCAGCGAGCTTCTTATTTTCAGCTGGTTGTAATGAACTACAAACAGATTTATTGCACAAGAAATACTGGTTGCAGTTATTAAAACATGCGGCAATAATTTTACACATGCAGATTATATATTAAAGATGCAGTAAATGACAAATAATTCATGTATCTATAATGAGGCACAGAAAAGAGTAACATTACTCAACTGATGATGAGAATAGAGTTAACATGAGACCTGAAGTTTGACGACATGTTTGGATGACGACAAATGTTTTTGTAGTGCGATTCAATAATTTCAGAGTTTTATTCTTTTAAAAACTGTCTTCATATTTTACACAGTTCACTTGGAAGGCTTGTTTCTTAGCCAATGCCCTTTAAATTTGGTCACCTCATTTTTACGTAAGGAACATTTGCAATATCAGATCCATTGGCACAAGTAGGCCTACAATTGTTCAAAACTTCTTTGCCATTTAAAAAAAAGACGGATCCTAGTTTGATCATGAACTGTTTTCTGTCACCTCCCCATAAACTTGAACATAAAAACCGAGGAATCTGTAATAGTCACCTTGAACATGTACACTGCTATAATGTATTCTCTGGACTTCACTGGAATATATCATGCAAGTGATGGAGATGCCTCTGAAAGAATATATTCCCGACTGCTCTATCGATTGGAGCTCATTACAAAAATGATTCCCCAGTCTAGGAGCTTCTGCCACTTGAAAAATCTTAAGTTGAACATTTAAAGCTTTCTGAGAAAGTCACATGTCCAATGCTTGTTTGTTGAAAACTCCATGTTGAGAGGCTCAAGGTGTCAACATTTTCCATTGAACGTCCTTTCTGCTATGGTGTGATCTGAAGGATACTCCCTTATATCAAAATTGGAGAGATGCTGTGTTATTCTTTTAGATAAGTTCCTGTGGTGTTTGAATACTTTGGCTGAACTTAAACCAAAGTTTTCAGGGATTAAGATGTGAGAACTTGATCTTTATTTGTGGACATGTAATGTTGGCACTGTTCAGAGAGAGAGCATGGAAGAGAGTGTATGAAAGAGAGAGGGAGAGAGCCAAATAATCTGA
>NW_025191437.1:0-3524 GCF_004010195.1 Chiloscyllium plagiosum
GAAGTGTTGAATGCATTAGAATGTATGAAGGTGAATAAATCTCCTGGACCTGACCAAACATATCCAACAGCACCTCAAGAGGCGAGTGAAGTAATTGTGGGGTCCCTGGCTGATCTTTTTGCCTCATCGTTCGCCATGGGTGAGGCCCCAGAAGATTGGAGGACAGCAAATATTCTACCCTTATTCAAGAAGGGCTGCAAAGATAAACCTGGGAACTATAGATCAGTAAACTTAAGATCCACGGTAAGTAAGTTACTTGAGAAGATGCTGAGAGATTAGACAGCCATGCATTTGGAAATACAACATTTGATTGGGAGAATTCAGCAAAGCTTTTTGCATGAGAGACTATGCCTCACAAATTTGTTAGCGTTCTTTGATGAAGTGATCAGGAATTTTGACGAGGGGAGGCCAGTACATGTGGACGTTAGCGATTTCAGTAAGGCCTTTGATAAGGTTCCACATGATACCTTGCTCTGGAAGGTTAGATCGCATGGAATCCAGGGGGCGTTTGCAAACTGAGTACACAATTGGCTTGATGGTAGGAAGCAGACGGTAACAGTCAGACTGGAGGAATGTGACTAGTGATGTGCCTCAGCGGTCATAGAATCATAGAATCCCTCCACTGTGGAAACAGGCCCTTCGACCCAACAAGTCCACTGGCCCTCTGAAGATTATTCCACCCAAATCCATTCCCCTACTTTATTACTCTACATATACCGCTGACTAATGCAACTTACTTGCACATCCATGAACATTATAGGAAATTGAGCCTTGCCAATTAACCTAACCTGCAGATCTTTGGATGGTGGGAGGAAACTGGAGCACCCAGACGAAACCCACGCAGATATGGGGAGAATGGACAAACTCAGTTGGTGTGGCATGGTGGTTCAGTGGTTGGCACTGATGCCTCACAGCGTCAGGGACCCGTGTTCGACCCCAGCCTCGGGTGACTGTGTGATGTTTGCACATTCTCCCTGTGTCTGCGTGGGTTTTCTTCGGGTGCTCCGGTTTCCTCCCCAGGTCAGATGAATTGGCCAGGCTAAATCGACCATAGTGCTAGGTGCATTCATCAAGTGTAAACATTGGGTAGGGAAATGGCTCTGGGTGGGTTACTCTTCAGCAGGTCGGTGTGGCTTGGTGGGCCAAATGACCTGTTTCCATACTGTAGGAAATCTAACCCTAACAGGATCTAACCCACACAGAGCATCATGTGAGGTTGGAATTGAACCCAGATCGACAGTGCTGTCAGGCAGCAGTGCTAACCACTGAGCCATTGTGCCGCTGAGCTGGTCAGTGCTAGGCCCATTACTGTTTGTCATCTATATCAATGATTTGAATGAGGATGTTTAAGGCATGATTAGTAAGTTTTCAGATTACACTAAAATAAATGAGGAAGGTTCTCACCAATTGCAACATGGCCTTGATCAGCTGCGGAATTGGGCTGAGAAATGGCAAATGGAGTTTAACACAGACAAGTGCGAGATCTTGCATTTTGTAAAGTCACATCAAGATAGGGGTCTCATGGTGAATGGTAGGGCCTGAAGGAGTGTAGTGGAACAGAGGGAACTTGGATTCCAGGTGCACGGCTCTCTGAACTCAGGGATACAGGGCAGTGAAGAAGGCTTTTGGCACACTGGGCCCTTCGTCAGTCAGGGCATGGAATATCGAAGTTGGGAAGTTCTGTTGTAGTTGTGCAGGATGTTGGTGAGGCCACACTTAGGATATTGTGTTCAGCTTTGCCCACCTTGCTCGAGGAAGGATGTTATTAAACTGGAAAGAGTACAGAAGAAACTTACAAGGATGTTGCCAGAACTCAACTAGACAGATATAGAGAGAAGTTGGACAAGCTAGGACGTTTTCTTTCGTGTGTAGGAGACTGAGGGGTGTCCTTATAGAGGTGTATAAGGTCATGGGATGCATGGATAGGGTGAATGCTCTCAGTCTTTATCTAAGGCCTGGGGAATCAAGGATGAAAGGGCATCAGTTTAAGGTGAAAGGGGAAAGATTAAAAGGGAGCCTGAGGGACAATGCTTTTACCCAGAGGGTGGTACACATACGGAATGAACTACCAGTGCAAGTAGTCGAGGAGGATATTTTTAATAACATTTAAAAGGCACTTGGACAAATACATGGAGAGGAACGTATTGGATGGATATAAGCCAAATGCAGGGAAACAGGGTTAGTGTGGATGGACCAGTTTGAGCCAAAGAGCCTGTCTCCATGCTGTAGAACTCTATGACTCTATGAGTGTACCCAGATGTCCCATCATCCAGAAGCGGCCAAAGTAACAGGAACATGAGCCGGTACAAATGTGAAACTGGCTCATTGGGCTGGAAGACAGCCTGGTCTTGCAGTGAATGATTCCTGGCACAGGAGCTATGGTGAGATGCCCACAGAGAACTGGGGAGGGAAGTTGAAAAGCTCACTCCACTGCTGACAGACTGGAGGAACCCTGGCCTGGATAAGGCAGCTGGGATCCGTTAACGCCACGGGAAACTACAGGCTGTGACCGAGCTAGGTCTCCTACACAATGAGCAGGACAGAACGTTGCAGGAAAATCTCACCCACATGGGACCACTCCAGTTACAATTGGGAAGAGCCCAATCCAGTGAAAGGAGGGCCTCTGGGGATGGGGAGGCAGCCTCAGGTTACGTTGACAATCTGGAAGAACAGTGTATGAGCTCCAAGCAGCTGTATGAATCCTGTACACCTGCAACACTGAGCAACACACATCAGGCCTTCGTAGGAGGTGTCGCGAGCTAATACAATCCCTAGCAAATCAGGACTCCTCCCAGAATGGGGTAATGTGTGCCTTTGGGGTTCTACCTCCCCAGGGATAGAATGAGAGGCCCCACACTGACGCATCCACACCCGCCCACAGATGGGAACTCCCTCTGCCTTTCTTCCAGGTAACTGCACCTTTTGACCCCAGCCCTGAGCCACAGCCGAACTCAGATTCCATGAATCCTGTGGTTGCCCAGTAGCTGATGGTCTCACTCCGTACACAACAGCCATTCCAGGCACCCAGCTGGTGGGAAGCACCAAAAAGATCCAGTATCTGACCCAGATACATGTTTGGATGAGATTGACCGACAGTCTGTCATACACAGAGTGGATGCTGAGGAGCAAACCAAATTAATCGCCATGTTCCTTCGAACAGCAGGCCATTCAACCCCCCCCCCCGAGGGCAAACAGCTAGGGAGGGGCATCCATGATGACATGAAGGCAGCGGTTCTCAATGCTCGAGGGCAGGAGAAGGCATATCCTGCAGAGGCACTACATAAATGCAGAACAACAACCAGGGGAATGCCCCTCCCCTCCACCCGTCAGGTTCACCCAGAGACTCTGGGTCCAATTTGTCTGGATTTTTGGGGATATGACCTGCTTCTCTCTGAGCGACGAGAAACTGGGCCCGACCCTTTGTCTCCCATGTCTCAGAAAGAAGGAGGGACACTTGGGATTCCACCCCTCACACGCGCCTGTAATGAGGTTTGGACCCTCTGCTAATTTATTGCTGAATAGGA
>NW_025191438.1:0-1064 GCF_004010195.1 Chiloscyllium plagiosum
TAGAAAAAAAAGAAAAAAAAGAGACAGAACGAGAGAGTAAAAGATGGAAAAAGCAATTACTTACTAGGGGTTCACAGCATGTTGTCTACACGCGCCCCCCTTGACCATCGTCAGGCATTGACCCCAACAAACTGATACGAAGGTAACTGCTCCATTTCCTCGGGGACATCTCCGACCGCAGCACCAACCATACTTACCGTAAGTACGACTAGAATACCCTGAAACCCAGAAAACTCGGGCCGGCTCAATCAATAACCACTGCACCGACGACCCCTGCAACAGGGTCACTTGGAACCTTACGCCCCCCCTCCCCCAACCACGCGGCCCGAGGGTCGGGGCCTCGCCACCAACACGTGGCCCAGCAGCCACATGGCCAGTGGCGGCCGGCCTCCGGGTGCTCTGCGCGCGGTCCTGGGAGCTCCGTCTCGCCTGCGTGCGGGGAACGGGAGTGACGGCGGCCACACGTTGTCTCGCGTGTCTCCCGCGCCGGGCCCTTACCGAACAGAAAGCTCTGCGGCCTCAGTGGCGGCGACACGGCACTCTCGAAGTCAGTCTCGGCCATTTTATTCCTTTCTAAATGGCCGCGCGCTCGTTCGCGGCGCCTTTTATAGAGCCCGATCGGTCACGTGCCAGCCTACCCGCCAATAGAGTCTACCCGCCTGCAGCCTTCGACCCGGCCCCGCCCCCAACCGCCGGCCTCCCTAAACCATTCGTCCTGCGCAGGCGCCTGCTCGAGGAAGCCGGAAATGAGGCCTAGTCACATGTTGAGCTTAAGATGGCAGTAGCGGATTTTATTTTAAACTGCTGCTGAATTAGTCTCCTACAAAAGGCACTGCCTGAGCGAAACTGTATTCTTGTGTTATTGATGTTATGTAAAGCACAGGAACAATCTTTATTCGCCTTTTCAGCTCCTTCTCTCCACCCCCGCTGCCCTCAGTGGAGCGCGGGGAAAGTGTCCGAGTTCCAGCCCTATCCTCAGATTCGGCTTGCAACCCTGGGCCACGCTCTCCGGCCAACCTCCGTCCCGCTCTCAATCTCGTTTCTCACTCTCCTCCCCCTCACGT
>NW_025191438.1:1156-3524 GCF_004010195.1 Chiloscyllium plagiosum
CTACGTCTTTCTTACTCCTCATCCCCTGCTACCTCTCCTTCCCCAAGACCATTCCCCTTCTTCTCCCCCGCCTCACCCCTCGCCCACTTGTCACTCCTAAAAGTCATCTGGTCCAGTTTTCATAATGTCTGTAAATGGTGCAGTCATATCGCTGGTTAGGGACACATTTCTGATAAAAACCACACTTGCCGGAGCTTCCATGTCTGTTTCATTTTACGATTGGGGCATTTCATAAGAGCCAATATTTTTGCTGTTCTTGTGACATGCCCTTGGTAAGTTACCCTCACTTAAGTGAAATCAGTCTTGATGATTTTTATTTTTAACCCAAACTGTCATTGCTTAAATAAATCTATTGTTATACTGTATCCATCTGCCAAAGCTGCAGAATCTTTTAAGAGGAAAAAAAACTTCCTCTCATCTTTATTCTAAGAAGGTTATCCCTCATTCTAAAACAGTACCTTCAATTTTTGGACTCACAAGAGGAAACATTCTTGATAGTGAAAATAGAAACAAGGTT
Source organism: Chiloscyllium plagiosum (assembly GCF_004010195.1). NCBI lineage: Eukaryota > Metazoa > Chordata > Chondrichthyes > Orectolobiformes > Hemiscylliidae > Chiloscyllium > Chiloscyllium plagiosum. The sequence goes on from NW_025191438.1 coordinate 1,674, forward strand.
TATTCTTACATGTGCAGCTTCCCAATTAATACCTCCCTATTCTCAACGTTTAGAGGACCAACACTCGTTTAATCTGTCTTTACATTTCTTAAATATTGATATGACTTTAATATTTCTAGCTAGCTTCCTTTCATGCTCTAATTTGTTCGTCCTGATTAACCTTTGTTACTCTTTGCCATTCTTTGAATTCTGACCAATCATCTGACTTGTCACTCACCTTTTCACAATTATAGTTCCTTAAGTTTGATTTCTTAATTTCTTTTGTGAACCATGGACTCCCCTTGCAATTTTTCTTCATGGGAGAATATTTATTCTTAATATTTTCAAATATCCCTTTAAATGTCTGCCTCTTCTCTACTGATCTATCTGCTATCCTCGTGTGTCCGGTATCTTCAGCTGTCATGTCCAAAGTATTGCCTTATTTTAAATTTAAATACTCATCGTAGACTACTCCTCTCTTTAAAACTGGATGTTAAATTCAATCAAATTATAATTGCCAGTACTTAAAGGTTAGACTAATCCTGACCCATGACAAAATACCAAGTCTAGTGTAGCTTGCTCTCTAGTTGGATCCAAAATGTGCTGTTCTCAGAAGCTATCTTGAAAGTATTCTATGAACTCATCAAAGCCACTATTACCAATCTGACTTTTCTAGTTTATACATTGAGTGAAATCACTCAATTATTGTTGTCCCTTTATCACAAGCATTCCTAATGAAGGACTTCTGCCCGAAATGTTGATTCTCCTGCTCCTAAGATGCTGCCTGACTTGCTGTGCTTTTCCAGCACCATACTCTTGACTCTGATCTTCAGCATTTGCAGTACTCACTTTCTCCTCCTTTATCACAAGCACCCAATATGTCTTGCAGTCATCTTCGTCCATTGTGTTAACTGTTTGGGACCCTATTGATGACTCCTTAAAATGGTGTCTTTTCCTGACAATTTCTTATTTTTTAATTCATTTTTGGAATGTGCGTGATCTATCCTTAGTTGCCTTTTAGAAGGTGGTGGTGAGCTATCTTCTTGAACCATTGCAATCTATTTGTAGTAGGTACACCCAAAATATCATTAAGGAGGACGTTCTGCAATTTTTATCTAGTGACAGTAAAGGAACAATGATACATTTCCAAGTGGGCCTGAAGCAGACTTATGGCAGCATTGGAGTGGAGATCGGGCTGCTGCAGTACATGGCAGCATCGGTGGCATCTGCATTTGCAAGGTCCAGTGAGGACTCTGGTGAGTGTGTCAGTGGAGGTGAGATGGTGTCAAAGATTGGTGACTTTTGTTTCAGCGGCAGCAGTGGGGAAAAGGAACTCATGCCTGGCCCTCAGGCTTACAGCAGACAAGTTAGTTGAACACTTTTTCTTTATTTCTTTAGTCTACTCTCTTTAAGATAACACTAGGGAGTGGTGACAGTGTATAAAACCTTTCACTGTATTTTGTGACAAAGTACATGTGACAATAAACCAAGTCATCAGGATAGTGAGTCGCTTGAAGAGGAACATGCAGGTGGTGGTCATTATCCCATGTATCTACTGCCATTGTCCTCCCAGATGGAAGTGGTTGTGGGTTTCACAGGAGTTCTTCAAAGATCCTTGGTGAATTTCTGTAGTGCGTATTATAAATGGTACACATTGCAGGTGGAGGGAGCCAGTGTTTGTGGTGCAAATGAAGTGGGCTGCTTTCTGCTTGATGGTGTCGAGCTTCTTCAGCATTGTAGGTGCACTCGTGTAGGCATGTGGAGAATATTCTATCAAACTCCAGCCTTGGAGATGGGAATCAGGTGAGTTACTCTTCCTACATGCCAAGCCTCTGGGCGGAGTTGGGTACTGCAGATGCTGGAGATTAGAGT
>NW_025191439.1:0-3524 GCF_004010195.1 Chiloscyllium plagiosum
CAACATCACAACAGACCTGAACACAGTGGGCTCGACACTAACACGGAGAACACAGCCTACCTGTTTTGACAGTCCATAAACCATGTTAGTTGTTAACACCTTCCAACAACCAGGGATTGTTCCAGAATGTTTGTACAATGAAAGTAACATTTCAACATTTATTCAAGAATACTTTGACAGCAGCTCCGAATTGTTCAAACTCAATGGGAACTATAGAGGAATAAATCTAGGAATTGCATTGCCATCAATTCACTGTCACTGGATTCCAACCTAGAACTCCCTTCCACTTTCCCCTGTGAATGTTGCTGCACCAGACGGTCTACTTAGTTTGAAAAAGATTAAAATGTTTTGAAGTGTAATATGACCGTTGCCAGTGACATTAAAAGCTGATAATAGGTTTTCAAATAATAAGATGTAAAAAAATTCTGATTCTACATTGTGCCACGAAACATGTCCTGCATAACTGAGGCACAAAGAAAATATGCAGCATATTTCCCTCTGCCTCACTCAACCAAATATCTTTTGTTGCCAACAACCAATTTCAAAACTCTTGCTATCTGCCTTTTGTTCTTGAAACGTTCGTTCTGATTGGAACAACTTAGTCAGGGCCCTCAATTCTGAGGCACCTAATCGAATACTGTATTTCTGGCACATAAAAGTGGTTTTGAAGCGCGAGATGAAATTGAACAGTCTGAGATTCAGGTATACGAACTGGACAATTTACAAATGGTCAGGACCATTGACAAGTTAATAAACTTAATAAGTCATTGTATTTAACAAAATTATTGAGGTGGGAAATATCGCCAAATAAAGCACAGATCCGGACGAAATGTATTATTCTCTAAATTATTTTTACATATTCTTAAAACGTTCCTTGAACTGTGGAGATTTTGCATGCACTGCATAAAGTCAATGCTGCATTCCAGTGTGGAAAGCATTTCTGTTGAAGGAATTAGGGCAAGGACATTTTCTTGTTAACTGTTTTTAATGAACGAAAATGTTTAAAAAGGTATGAATTGAAAACATGCTTCTGTCTGGAGTTACCCGCTTTAACGGATGTTTAAGTAAATGTGGGCACTGCTGCCTCACAGATCCAGGTACCCAGGCTCGGTTCCAGCCTCGGGTGACTGCCTATGTGGAGTTTACACAATCTCCCCTGTGTCTGTGTGGATTTCCTCCCACAATCCAAAGATGTGCATGTCAGGTGAACTGGTCATGCTATGTCGTCCATAGTGTTATGTGCATTAGTTAGGGGTAAATATAGGGTAGGGGAAGGAGTCTGGGTGGGTTACTCTTCAGAGGATCGGTGTGGACTTGTTGGGCCAAATGGCCCGATACATACTGCAGGAAATCTAATCTAAATGATTGTCACATTTACCTAATGTAAGCAGATTCCTTCCAATCGCTACATTGCAATAAATCGGTCAAGTATATTAATTAAAATAAATATTACTCTTTTTTAAGTGTCTGAATAAACAATGTGCTCTGTTATCCTCTAGTTCATGTCTTCTGCAAATTTGCGAACTCTGCATATGTCTAAACACATCGATGTAAAATGAATTCTCTGTGTTTGCAGCAAGTACTCCCATGGTTTTAAGAGTAGAGTTCCCAAAGTATAGAAACAGGCCATTTGGCCCATCAATTCCACACTGACCCTTTGAACAGTAAGTAACCCACCCAGACACATTCCCCCTAATTTATGTTTACCCCTGACTAATGAACCCTAACCTACACATCCCTGAACACTATGTGCAATTTAGCACAGCCAATCACCTGACCTGCATATCTTTTGGACTGTGGTAGGAAACCAGAGAGCCCGAAGGAAACCCACGCAGACACTGGAGAATGTGCAAACTCCACACAGGCAGTCACCCGATGGTGGAATCGAATTTGGAACCCTGGCACTGTGAGGCAGCAGTGCCAACCACTGAGCCACCATGCTGCCCTGTGAGTTCATGAGTGGATTATTTTAATTAATTCAAAATTTGGCCTTGGTCACATAATTCACTATAGCAGTTGATTCCGAAAAATGACTATTCAGTTGATATTCTGTTGTAAAATGTAATTATTTATTTAAAGTGCACAGATTGGGAACACCTAAAGCACTGTGCAGATTAAATAATTCAGTTAATGTTTTATTTTTATCCTGTAAATCCATTTTAATCAGGGACATACCAATTCATTAACTGAAGTTAAGTGTGAAACTGATCAAAGCAGTGAAACTGATCTGTTCTTCATAGAATTGAGCAGAACTTCCAAATGGTCTTTGCCAATGATCTTTTCAAGCCAGAAAAAATATGTATGTAGTGTACAGCGGAATTGAAACGTGTTTCTTGATCAATTATAACACTGTCTTGGCATTTTTGCTCAAGAGCAAGAACTATTAAGGGACATAACAATTAATTAACTCAAGTTACGTGTGAAACTGATCAAAGCAGTGAAACTGATCTGTTCTTCATAGAATTGAGCAGAACTTCCAAATGGTCTTTGCCAATGATCTTTTCAAGCCAGAAAAAATATGTATATAGTGTACAGCGGAATTGAAACGTGTTTCTTGATCAATTATAACACTGTCTTGGCATTTTTGCTCAAGAGCAAGAACTATTAGAACATTAGACTTTTGAAATTCTATTTATATGTCTCTATGACTTGTAAACTGTTTAAAGACAGACCTTGTGATTGAATTAGATAGTTGAGTTCTGAATTTGGATTGTAAAGCATGGATTAGATTCATCCTTAATTATTTATTTGAAGTTAAAATGGCGCCCGAAGATATCTGTTTTCCCTTCATTTCTAAAACCTTTGCGATTTGCCTTTCACTTAATAATACGCTTTATGAAATTTCAACTCTCATGCTGATTGCATTGAATGAGGAACCTGGAGAGGTTCACTGGCACCAACCACGTTAACATTGCAAAAACAATGTAGAAACCAAAAACGGTTTCCCAAATTTAATGTTACCCAAGCACAGTCCCTCCTCAACAGATCAACGATCACCAGATCACAACACGGTGTGTTTGCAGCAGAACTAGCTCTGCAAACATTTTCAACAGAACCAAGAACATGATGTAACCTCACACAAAAAAAACAAATTGAAGTCTAACAAAGCTGCTCAGAATCAAGCAAACCACTGATTAAATTGAATAGAAATAACAAGTCATAACAGCAATCTTGTTTGTGAGGGGACTTAACACTTAAAACTGTAACGTTTCTGGCAACAGTTCAATTTATTTCCAACCGTTACACCCTTCTTGATCGTGACAATCTTGTGCAGCGCACAGTAGAGCGGTTGAAAGCATATATTGATTAATTACTTCATTACAAAACAAAATTACTGAATGGACAAATATTACCACATTATGATTTTAAGTTAATTTCAATTATATAATCTGATCAATTCTGCAGTTTCAGATTTTAGTCCCAAATTTTATTTTGAATGAGGCTACTCAAAACAAAATTCAGTTAGTTTACAATTAGAACTGAGTTTTTTAAAAAAAACTCAATGCATTAAAAACTCGTTTTTT